>NC_134890.1:27905469-27907969 GCF_041734735.1 Babylonia areolata | reverse complement strand
TGGTCATTAATCTAAACGTATATTAACTAATGAGATGATTTAATACGGTCTCCGACTGTATCTATCTGCCCGAGTCTGTCTCTGTCTGTATGTGTGTCTGTCTCTGAAAGGTTTGGTAACTGGTTCGAGATACTAATCTCCATAATAGTCGGTAAAAACCCGGATCAGTATTACTGCCGTGTACCAGCTAGAAAAACAGGTAGTACTTCATTTAATGTCAGTAATTGCAAAACACCCCTCCCTCCATTTTTGTTCTGTTTTTGTTTCCGATGGTACACCCATTTGAAGCTCTCTCTGTGTGTGTGTGTGTGTGTGTGTGTGTGTGTGTGTGTGTGTGTGTGTGCGCGCGCGCGTGCGTGCGTGCGTGTGTGTGTAGGTGTGTGTGTGTTTTCAGCGGACAGAATTATGCGTGTCCTCCAGCAGGTATCTAGTTCTTCACAATGAAAAGGGTCGCGTGTTTTGCGCGTGTGTGCGAAACACACACACACACACACAGAGGTTTACGGGTGGGGGTGGGGGGAGGGGCGGGGTGGGGGGGGCGGGGTGGGGGGAGAGGGGGGGGAGGGAAGGGGGAGTTGAGCGCTGTGGGGACATGGATGGGTTGGCGGGAAGGGGGGGGGAGGTGGAGGAAAAGGGAAAAGATGAAGGGACGCAGTGTTCCCAAGCTTTGTTTAATTAAAATTAATCTTTTTCCGCCCTCAACCGAAAGCAAAGCTTTCCCTCTCTCTCTCTTTCTCTCCCTATTGTCCTATTCAACATGCATGGAAGTGCAACAGATTTTCGCGGTCATATGTTCCAATTGATGGCGACTAATGCATGTGGGGGGGATTCTTTGCAGCTTTTGTTTCTGCGGTTTTCGAGTTGAGCGGCTCCGGAAAGCCGAGTTCACTAGAGCGGACCCCCATAAAATGAATACCCTCTCGTTCGAGTGGCTGCCGGCGTCACAGGCTGAAAAGAAATGAACTGGATGATCAGACTGCGGTGTGTACCCCTCAACCATATAGTGGGTGAGGGTGTTGGTTCTGTGGGTCGACGCTACGGTTTTGTTTGTCTGTTTGTTTGTTTCCCCCCCCCCCCCCCCCCCCGCTGCTGTCGAAGCTGGTTTCATTGGCTTTGACGTCCTCCGACAGGTGACTTGCATCGTCTGTAGCGTTCGTTCGTTTATTTATTTATTTATTTATAGTCTGTTCATCTAAGATGATGATATTAGACTAAAAATAAAATTTTATGATATTATTATCATCATTTGGATTATTATCATTTCTATCATAATGATAATTGTTATTATTAATTAGAAATCGACATTTCTGTATATTCGAATGAAAAGGGGGGCGGTTGAGGTGGAGGGGAGGGGCGGGGAGGGGTGGGGGTGGGGGGGGCAGGGGTGGGGCAAGGAGAAGGGGACTAAGAAAGCAAGAGAGAGACAGAGAGACAGACAGAGAGAGAGAGAGAGAGAGAACAGAATGTGGAAAAGAGAGTACAAAATCTAAAATGGAGAGGGTGAGTGTCAGTGATTGGAGAAAGAAAAAAGAACATAATACTGGAAGGGTGTGTGTGAGAGGCAGGACGGGGGGGAAGCGGGATTAGGACAAAAAAAAAAAAAAAAAAAAAAAAATCAATAATCAAATATTGTATGCACTACTTCTGTAGATTATTATTTGAAAAGAGGTTCATGTGGGGACCTACAATAAACAACCAACTGGACTACTTAACACATAGGTAGTGGCTTCTGGGTTTTGTTTGTATTGTTTTTGTGTGTGTGTGTTTTTTTTTTTTTTTATTGATGTGGATACTTATATAGCGGCTATCCTCGGTCAGAGACCAAGCTCTAAGCGCTTTACATACACGGGGACATTTGCACCACAGGCTGCCTACCTGGGTAGAGCCGACTGACGGCTGCCACTGGGCGCTCATCATTCGTTTCCTGTGTCATTCAATCAGATTTCAGACGCACACGCATACACACTCACACAGACATGTAACATTTTAGGTGTATGACCGTTTTTATTCATTTACCCCGCCATGTAGGCAGCCATACTCCGTTTTCGGGGGTGTGCATGCTGGGTATATTCTTGTTTTCATAACCCACCGAACGCTGACATGGATTACAGGATCTTTAACGTGCGTATTTGATCTTCTGCGTGCGCATACACACGAAGGGGGTTCAGGCACTTGTTTGTATTGTGTAAGGTTAAAGGTTCCGTAGCTTTGTTCCTGACAGGGCAGGTACAGACATACACACACATAAAAACACCATACACACACACACACGCACACATACACACAAACACACACACACACAGACACACACATCCACACACACTCAAACACACACAAACACACACACACACGCGCGCACACAGATACAGACATACACACACACACACACACATAAAAACACGACACATACACACACACGCACACATACACACACACACACACAAACACACACACTCAGACACACAAACACACACATACACACATGCGTGCACACAGATAC
>NC_134890.1:27892969-27897969 GCF_041734735.1 Babylonia areolata | reverse complement strand
TCTCTGCATCCCCCCGTCACCCCCCCCCCCCCCCCGCCCCCGTCTCTCTCTCTCTGTGCATTCGACAAGTGAAACACTGTCGGCCATTTTAAAAGAATAGTCACTGACTTTATATTCAGCGTTAACTCACTCAGTACGGCCTGTCCTCTCTTCTCCTCTACACAAACCCCTCGGATGTCCAGTGGGTGTCTGAATGACCCAACCTTTAGCTTCCGTCGTCAGAACTGTGGTATTCTTTGTCAACATTCGCCTCTTCAGTATAAGAGCCTTCCGCTTGCAATATTTTGATGATGGTAATTGGGGTGAAACGCCGTTAACGTCGTCCCTTTCGCCGTTCGTATGGAGAGAGTTAAGACACTGAGTAAACACTGATTTTTGTTGCTGTTGTCGTGTTTTTTTGTGTTTTTTTTTTATATTATGAATAACTGAACATGATTTACTTTGTTCTCTGTGTATTTTCATTGTTAAAATAAGTAGTGTGTGTGTGTGTGTGTGTGTGTGTGTGTGTGTGCGCTCGCGCGCGCACGCGTGTGTGTATGTTGTTTGTGTAGTGGCCTTCAAGTGTAGGCCTTCCTTTCCACTTTTAAAAGAGGTGGGCAATGTGGAAGAGGGTACGACACTAAAACAGGATGAGGAGGAGGAGAGTGAAAAACCCACACAAGGCCTTGAGACAAATACATAAAGACAGAGGAAAGGGCGATGCTTAGGAAGGCACAGAGAGAGAGAGAGAGAGAGAGAGAGAGAGAGAGAGAGAGAGAGAGAGAGAGAGAGAGAGAGAGAGAGAGAGAGAGAGAACGAAAGAACAAACGAATCTTTTATTTTAATGAGGGAAGTGGAATAAGCATGCATATGCTTTTTTTTTGCTTTTTTTTATTTTTTTTATTTTTATATACATCCAGCACTCAGGGCAAAGAGAAATAAAATCAAACGTTCACAAGATAACAAAAGGTTATAGAAATACAAACATGACATTCAAAAACACTCAGTTGCACAGTAAACATTCACAGGTACATAATCATGATAACCTGCGTTCATGACAATAATGTATATAAATATAGTAATGAGAGAGAGAGAGAAAGAGCGAGCGAGTGAGAGAGAGAGAGAGAGAGAGAGAGAGATGGATAGAGACAGGCAGGCAGGCAGGCAGGCGGACAGACAGACAGACAGGCGGACAGACAGACAGACAGACGAAGACGAGCAAACATGGATTTAACTGAGATGAGAGACCTAGAGGAAAGTTTTACCCACCTCTTCCCATGTCCTTGCTTATTGCTGATTCTGAAATGAGCCTGCTACAGTCTCGCACACACACACACACACACACGCACACGCACATACATGCGCGCGCGAGAGCGCTCACAGTGATACACATCCTCCCTCCGAAATTTCTCTCTCTCTCTCTCTCTCTCTCTCACACACACACACACACACACACACACACACACACTCTCACTGCACATTCACATCCACTCAGTTTTACCTTCTTTTCTTTTTAATGTAACAACACACCTCACCCACCTCTATGTCCATTTCCAGCCAATCTGCCTGCATTACGTGATTCACGACATTGGAGATCATGTTCACATCACACACACACACACACACACCGCGACCATCAACAGTTTCACGTGCAAGGAAGGCCTGAGCACGTCATTGGTCGGCAATAAGCAGCACAACGTTTCTGGACCAATCAGATGTCCTGTTCCATTCATTACACGTTGAGAGTGTCCAGAACAAGTCATATTGCTCATACAGTCTGTCTCAACAGGTACAGTTGCAATGATGATGACAGTATTCACATAGCGCTGAATCTTGTGCAGAGACAAATCAAAGCGCTTTCACACCAGTCATTCACACGCATGCGTAACTCTAAAACAGGAAACGCGTCAGCAATATCCTGTCCCCAAGCTGTTGGGGTCGTATGGATGGAATCAGCCTCACATGTACTCACCCATTCTTGCACATGGAAGAAGGTGCACAGAGACTCGAACTTAGCTGCTGCTCAAGCTAGGCTGCAAGGTTTGCAAGCTGGTTTTTTAACTCTCTCCATACGAACGGCGAAAGAGACGACGTTAACAGCGTTTCACCCCAATTACCATCATCAAAATATTGTAAGCGGAAGGCTCTTATACTGAAGAGGTGAATGTTGACAAAGAATACCATAATTCTGACGACGGAAGCTAAAGTCTGGGTCATTGAGACACCCACTGGACATCCGAGGGGTCTGTGTAGAGGAGAAGAGAGGACTGGCCGTACTGAGTGAGTTAATATATTTTTCTATAGGTGTATTTCAATTGTCGTAGTGTCTTCAAATTGCCTTATGCGAAGGTGAGGCCTCTACATCCTTTATCCATCCAGCTTTCAGCAGATGTGTAGCGTGTATGGATGTGTCCGCACGCCCTAACACCCCCTTGAAACTAGAACTTGTCAGGACTTACACGTAGGCCACGAAAGATTTTGCCTCTTGTCAAAAAAACACAAAAATAAAAAGTGTGTGTGTGTGTGCGTGTGCGTGTGTGTGTCTGTGTGTCTGTGTAGCATTGCGCGCGCGCCAGACAGGCTAAAGTTGAAACAATCAGTTCAACACTGTACCGCTTGAACAGTACACAAACCACCGTGTCCTAAAGCGCTTTGTATCGACGAAAAACCAACCAACCAACCAGAAAAAAAAGGTGGGGGGAGGGAAGGGGGGGGGAAATAATCGCAAAAAAAAAAAAAAAAAAAAAAAAAAAAAAAAAAAGAAAGAAAGAAAAGGTAAATGGTTTGACCAATTTGTTCTGCAGTGCAACATCTCGTAAGCGAACCTCTCTTCGTCCGCATCTATCTATCACCCACTAGTTAGATTCATTATCATTCTGACATGTTTCAACTCCACAATGTTTCGTTTGTTTCATTTTTGTTTTTACCCCCCCCCCCCCTTTGTTTTTTTTACCCCCCCTTTTTTTTTACCCCCCCCCCCTTTTCTATGCCGCTTCGACATGCACTTGATGCACAAAACAGAAAAAAAAGGGAAGGTGTGAGGGCACAATTAGTCCCCCCCCCCCCCGATCTACCCCCTGTGGTTTAGCACCCGGAACGCAAAAGGCCGAACGATGGCCTCTGATGTGTGTAATTAATCCTATTAATGCATTGCACTCTCACCGCTCTTGTCGCGTTTGTATACCGCTTGTTAATGCTGGTGGCAGCTGTGTGGAAGTGGTGCGTGCACTCTGTGTGTGTGTGTGTGTGTGGTGTGTGTGTGTGTGTGTGTGTGTGTGTGACAGGTGAATCATTTTCACGTGCTGGTGGTGGTATTATCAGCTGTGCAAGCGGTGAGCAGACAATGGCTTGATGTTGATTGATAGTCATGAGTAAGTTTTTGCGTTTTTCTGCATGGGTGATTAGCGGAGAGAGCAGGGTGCATTATTTGTACACATGGAGCGGGGCCCTTTTTGGCCTATGTCTGTTCACCTCCTCTTCCTCCTCCTCTCTCTCTCTCTCTCTCTCTGTTTGTCTCTCTGTTTGTCTCTCTGTTTCTCTCCCTCTTTCTCTGTCTCTGTCTGTCTCTCTTTCTCTCTGTCTCTCTTTCTCTCTCTGTCTGTCTCTCTGTGTCTATGGCTGTCTCTCTGTCTCCCTTTCTCTGTCGCTCTCTCATTCTGTCTCTCTCTCTCTCTGTGTCTCTGTTTCTCTCTGTCTTTCTCTGTCTCTCTTTCTCTCTCTCTCTCTCTTTGTGTCTCTATCTCTTTCTTTCTCTCTCTCTGTCTCTGTCTGCCTGTCTCTCTCTCTCTCGTCTTCTCGTCTCTCGCATTTCTCTCTCATTCTCTTCTCTCATCTCTCCCTCCCTCCCACTCTCCCTTCCTCTGTCTCCCCATCCCTCCCTTCCCCCCTCTCTCTGCCTCCCTCACACACACACAATGACCAGCACTTTGAGTTTATACGTAGTTCAGGCATCTGCTACTTAACAGCCAGAAAACATGTCAATGATTATATATATATATATATATATAATGAGGCAAGATTGCACTGCCACTTAGTGCTGCAGCCTTGGGGGGCTAGTTGGCTTTTGGGAACCATCCCAACGCCGACTGTCCGAAAACCCTCTTGGCCGAGAGAGTGGGGATGTTACTTGGACAAGACACTCTCTAATTTCTAGCCCGGACAATCGAGACAGCAGTGGCCTCCTCTTGCTGTTCTGACTGATGGTCATGGTCGGACACGACCGACTATCGTACGCTTAGAGGTGTTTGCATTATGGGTTTGTTCGCACGCACTGATGCTTCCTTGAAACTTATAAACACACACACACACACACACACACACACACACACACACACACACACACACAAGAACAACAACAACAACAACAACAACGGATCGTAGATGAAATAGAAAGTGGGAAGCTTGAAATGACTGCATCTTTTCTGTTCTGATACTCTCCTGTTTTTTCTTCAGGCGGGATGCCATTCATTTCCCTGGCAGGAGTTATTTCTTGATTCATCTGTATTATGTTCGCAACACAACAAAGTATACTTATATTATTACCATTATTATTATTATTATTAATTTTTTTGTTTTCTTTTTTTTTTCTCTAAAAATTATTATTTTCTTTCTTTATTTTATTTTATTTTATTATTTATTTTTATATTAGTTTATTTATTTATTTATTTATTTATTCATTTTTTTCTCAAGGCCTGTTGGGTTTCGCTGCTGGTCAGGCATCTGCTTGGCAGATGTGGTGTGTAGCGTATATGGATTTGACCGAACGCAGCGACGCCTCCTTGAGCTACTGATACTGATTCTGATACTGATACAGTATACTTTGACTACACTGAATTGTTATGGTTTCTGGCGCTCAACTCTCGCTCTTACGAACACCCGCTTCGGATGGTGAACGAAAGTATGATTTGGATCCGTCGATAGGTCTGTATGTGTGGTAGCTCCCCCCCCCCCCCGCCCCCCATCACCCTCCCCGCCCTCTCACACCCGTCTCCACGTTCCCCTCCCCATCACCTGCGATTTCG
>NC_134890.1:27882969-27890469 GCF_041734735.1 Babylonia areolata | reverse complement strand
TCCATTGTCACGGGAATCATAATGGGTTCTTCCTTTGTCACAGGACTCATAATGGCTCTGGAGGTGCGATTTTATGGAAATAAAGCACAGACTGAAATATATTTCCTTTCTTATGCATGTACGCAAGATATATTGCTCTTGCTTTTTTTTTTTTTGTTTGTTTGTTTTCGTTTAGGTAGCGCGTTGTCACCTCCGAAGTCATTGACGTCTTCATCATCTTTGGCGAGGGACATCCATGAAGGGATGTAGGCCCTCGTACACATGACTTTACCACCGGACTGGCAGATCGTCAGTACCAATGTTGAGGCGTTGCACACGACCTCCATGAATGAATGACAGAATGCAGGCACTCACCAGTACCAAAAGGACCGACGTTATGTACCAGCCTGCCCCAGGAAAGCCATACCAGGATCCACGCATCACAGTGAAGGGGCAGAACCTCCAGCCAGTCGACAACTTCACCTACTTGGGCAGCACCCTCTCTCGCGCAGTGAACGTAGACGGCGAGGTCAACAACAGGATCGCCAAAGCCAGCGCCGCCTGTGGGAGACTCCGTGAGAACGTCTGGGAGCGGAAAGGACTCAGCGCTACCACCAAGCTGAAGGTCTACTGTGCAGTGGTCCTTACCACCCTCCTTTACGCCAGCGAGACCTGGACTGTCTACAGCAGACACGCCAAACAGCTCAACCGCTTCCACCTGAGCTGTCTGCGCAGACTCCTCCACATCAGGTGGCAGGACAAAGTCATGGAACGAGCTGGCCTTTGCAGCGTTTACACCCTCCACCAGAAAGCCCAAGCCAGGTGGGCTGGACATGTGGTCAGAATGTCGACTGCCTAAGCAGCTGCTTTACGAAGAACTGTGTCAGGGCAAGCGCTCAGTTGGCTGGCAGAAAAAAACGCTACAAAGACTGTCTCAAAGACCTGGGCGTCGACATCAAACGTGGGAGACGCTTGCTTTGGACAGTCAAGCTTGGCGCAGCAAGATCACCACAGGAGCCCGTGCAGCTGAAGCCAGGCGCATCACTGAGGCGCAACGAAAGCGTGCTGTGCGCAAGGCCCGAGCAGCATCCACTTCCACGACAGCACCCACTCACTTGTGTCCCACTTGTGGGCGAGCCTTCAGGGCCCGGATTGGCCTCATCAGTCACCTCCGGACCCACAGCCACAGATCTTCCATGTGATTCTTGAAGCCATGGTCATCTTCGAAGGACGAACTTCACAACTTCCACGAATGAATGAAAGGATGCAGGCACTTATAAACATTAAGCTTACTTTATCATCTGATTTTTCGATCGTTAGTACACACATACACTAGATGAAATCAGAAAATTAAGTTCTGCTAAATACATTGTGAGATGTATAGCAGTGGATGATTTTTAGGAATTAAATATTAGGTCTGATATTGATTTTCCAAAAAAATGCACAAAATATTTCAAATCTACAAACCATTCGCACATATGTGTCAGATATTTTAAATTTTTCAGACATTGATTTGCATGATATGGCACCTCGTGTTCTGGTGCCACCTGTCCCTCCCTGGGAGTTAACAAAAGCAAACGTCAACATATGTGCTTCTGACACAACAAAAGGAGAATCTCCACATATAATAGCAGCATCTGTCAGAATTAGAAGAAAATTTTCATTATCATTTAAAAGTTTACACTGATGGGTCGGTCCTGGATGATAGCAGTGCAGGATCTGCTTTTGTCATTCCTGACCTAAAAACAGAAAAATCATATTATTTTGGTAAGGGACATTCAATTTTTACAGCTGAATTGGTGGTCATGCTTATGGCTTTACATCATCTTGTTGATATACCAAATATAGTAAGTAATATCCTATTTTGTGTTGATTTTCAATCTGTTTAAAAAGTTTGCTCCTTTTTGAGAATAATCAAAGAGATTTATTGTTTGAAATTAGGTATTTATTGCACTCCCTATTTGTGAAGGGTACAAATGTTGATTTTTGTTGGATACCATCCCACACTGGATTCCGTTATAACGACCAAGCAGACAGGACAGCAAAAAGGAAAGCAAAAAATCATATAGATAGTATAAAAGTATATTGCCCATTGTCATACAAGGAAATAAGCAATATACTAGAAAGAGACTTTTATAGGTGCTTGAATTCAAGTCTAAAACCTCGTCAGTTGACTCTCTCAGACTTTGGTCCGATTCGCAGACCAAGTCTGAGTTTAGCTGTCAGACTATTATCAAATTCATTACGGACCAAGTATTGTTCTAATGTCAAGTGCATATGCTTTAGTAACCTGACAATTGAGCATATAATTTTTGACTGTAGCTTGACAAGAGACTGAGAACGTTGATGTTTTTGACTTTTTGCATTCATTATCAGTTGTTTCGCTTGTCAGTTTAACGACTTCTCTTTTACGAAGTCCTTTAAGTAATTTCCTGTAATTGTATTTAGATTTTTTTTTTTTTTCAAATTTCACCCATATTTCACCCTCATTTGCCCAGTTTCCCCCAACCCTCCATTCATTCACATCTCCCACCCCTTCTAACCGATGTATTCATAAATACTTTAACAAAATGTCTTCAATCACCGATATGTGTGACGGGACATTAAACAAAAATTCCTCCACACATACACACACACACACACACACACACTGCACATAAACAGACATACGGACAGATACAGACTGTCCGAAACAGACCGCGGAAAGGCACCAAACAGCAGTGTGTCTGACGTCCTTTTGACACACATACACGGGGGCGAGGGGGGTGTATGGGGGGGGGGGGGCGGGGGGCAGTCAGTTGGCCATTGTGGACGCCACGGCCTTTATCCACCGTCCACCCCCAACCCCCCCCCCCCCTTTTTTTTTTCTCTTTGCTTGCGCAGGTAACAGAACGGGTGACAGCACGGTGTCCCAGCCCCGTTATTACAGAGGAGGAGGGGAGGAGGATGTTGTTACTGGCTCCCATAAACAGTGTGGTCGTGGGTCGTCAGCTTTTCACGTCTGTCGCTGGTCCCTGGCTGGGGGGGGGGAGGGCTTTTGTGAGGTCCGCGGTGACACGGTGCTGTTTGCCCCACAAGTTGTGAGGAATCTAACTCTGTATGTATGTATGGTTAGGTTAGCTGCGGTTTTACGGTGTGGGCATTAAACGAAAAAAGAGAGAGAGAAAAAAAGAGAGGCTGATAGAGAGAGACAGACACAGACAGACACAGACAGACAGAGGGGGGAGGGAAAAAGGGAGGTAAGGATTTCTGTCCTTTCTATTTCTGTACCTCCGTCTCTGTCTCCTCCCCGTAGTGTGTGTGTGTGTGTGTGTGTGTGTGTGTGTGTGTGTGTGTGTGTGTGTGTGTGTGTGTGTGTGTTTTCTTTTTCCCTGTGGAATATATCTCTGTGTTTTTCTATTTCTGTCTCTCTTTGTTTGAGAGAGAGAGAGAGAGAGAGAGAGAGAGAGAGAGAGAGAGATTTGAGAAACAAACAATACCCTGGGCAATCTAACGTCCTCCCTCTCACCCCCCTTCCCCCTCCCTCCTCCCTCAAAAAAAAAGAAAAAAAGAAAAAAGAAGATAGAATAAACTCCTGTGTCAGTTCAGATAAAGGACACAGACAGAGGAACAGAGGAAAGACAAAAACAAGCGAAAAGAAACAGAACGAGGAAGAATGATAGAAAAAAACAAACAAAAAATCCTCACTGAAAGACAGACGAACTCAGAAACATGTGAAACAGTGTGTGTGTGTGTGTGTGTGTGTGTGTGTGTGTGTGTGTGTGTGTGTGTGTGTGTGTGTGTGTGAAGAGGGTGGGATAGGGGTGGGATAAGGGTGGCGGGTGTGTGTGTGTGGGTGGGGGCGGGGGAGGGGTGCTCACGTCTCTGTACTCCCGCGTTCTCCACCCGTCTTGACACTGCCTCTATTCATCCCTCCGGAACCCGATATTTTACTCCTCCCCCACCCGGGGTAGGTAGCTCCCGCCATCACTCCACCCCACCCGGGGTAGCTCCCGACATCACTCCACTCCCACCCGGGGTAGGTAGCTCCCGCCATCACTCCACCCCACCCGGGGTAGGTAGCTCCCGACATCACTCCACTCCCACCCGGGGTAGGTAGCTCCCAACATCACTCCACTCCCACCCGGGGTAGGTAGCTCCCGACATCACTCCACCCCTACCCGGGGTAGGTAACTCCCACCACCACTCCACCCCTACCCGGTGTAGGTAGCTCCCGCCATCACTCCACTCCCACCCGGGGTAGGTAGCTCCCACCACCACTCCACCCCTACCCGGTGTAGGTAGCTCCCGCCATCACTCCACTCCCACCCGGGGTAGGTAGCTCCCGCCACCACTCCACCCCCACCCGGGGTAACTCCCACCATCACTTCACTCCCACCCGGGGTAGGTAGCTCCCGCCATCACTCCACCACACCAGGGGTAGGTAGCTCCCGTCATCACTCCACCCCACCCGGGGTAGGTAGCTCCCGACATCACTCCACCCCTACCCGGGGTAGGTAGCTCCCACCACCACTCCACCCCTACCTGGTGTAGGTAGCTCCCGACATCGCTCCACCCCTACCCGGGGTAGGTAGCTCCCACCACCACTCCACCCCCACCCTGGGTAGGTAGTTCCCACCATCACTCCACCCCTACCCGGGGTAGGTAGCTCCCACCACCACTCCACCCCTACCCGGGGTAGGTAACTCCCGCCACCACTCCACCCCCACCCGGGGTAGGTAACTCCCGCCATCACTCCACTCCCACCCGGGGTAGCTTCCACCCCAATCCCTATCCCTCTCCCCCACCCCCAACTCCACCCCACCCTGTCCCGATCCACCCGAGTTGACTCCTGTCTCGGACCAAGTCCGTCCCGACCGGTAACTGATACTGACAAAGGGGGAAACGACTGTGTATGAGGATGTGGGTGAGTAATGTCCCCTCCTCCTTTGGTGTGAACGAGTGCAAAAGACCAGTGTGACTTGGTGGAGAGAGAAACGAAAAATAACGTGAAAGTTTCTTTTTTTTTTTTTTTTTTTAAGGGTTATTTTGAACTCGCGCACGCTCGCACACACACACACACACACACACACACACACACACACACACACACACACACACACACACACACACACACACACACACACACAAACGCAAACACACAAAGAACGGTCGTGTTTTGTTCGTGTGAGAAGAAAAAGTCGGTTTGTGGGGGGCTGGGGTCGTTGTAGCGTTATGTCCGGTTGAAATGTATATCCTTTCATTGTTCTGTTGGAAGAAATGTGAACACAAACACACACAAATACACACACATATCTATCTATCTATCTATCTATGTTTTGAGAGAGTTGCTTTGTACATAGTAAGCATCTGACATGTCTACAACTAAACCAGCCATATACATACTTTTTTTTTCCGCAACAGAATGAAACTACAAAATTAACTTCCAGGCCCATCCCAACCCCCCCGAACCCCCCCCCCCCCGAACTTAGTAGACAGAAACACACACACACACACACACACACACACACACACACACGGAACTGAGAGACATATATGGAGATTCACGTGGAACACAGACTAAAAGTGGTAATCTGTGGTTTACTAAAATGTTGGCACACAAAGATGGCCCTGCATGAGCAGAAACGCTGTGGTCGTGTCTGAAACGCGTCTTCTTCTTCTTCTTCTTCATATTGAATGTGTATTTCAAGGTTGTTTTGTGAGTATGAGCATTTGTATTTGTATTTGTATTTCTTTTTATCACAACAGATTTCTCTGTGTCAAATTCGGGCTGCTCTCCCCAGGGAGAGCGCGTCGCCATACTACAGCGCCACCCATTTTTTTTTTTGTATTTTTTCCTGTGTGCAGTTTTATTTGTTTTTCCTATTGAAGTGGATTTTTCTACAGAATTTTGCCAGGAACAACCCTTTTGTTGCCGTGGGTTCTTTTACGTGCGCTAAGTGCATGCTGCACACGGGACCTCGGTTTATTATCTCATTCGAATGACTACCACTCAAGGTCTAGTGGAGGGGGAGAAAATTTCGGGGGCTGTGCCGTGATTCGAATCAGCGCGCACAGATTCTCTCGCTTCCTAGGCGGACGCGTTACCTCTAGGCCATCACTCCACGCGTGAATTTCTATTTGGAAATTATAATAAAGTTGACTTATTTAACTACAGACACAAAACAGTACTTTGCGCCGTGGGAAGAGACGACCAGTGCATACATACATATACCGCCCCAGTTCCCCCCGCTTCCCCCCCCCCCCGCTCCTCCCCCCCTCCCCTAAACCCCTCATTCCCCCAACACCTCCCCTCCCCCTCTCCCTCCCCACTTTTCCTCCCCCAGTGTCTACAGACGGAGGACAACTTGTGAAGCCAGGGCCCCCTCCCTCCACTTCTCACCCCCCCCCCCCCCCCACCCCCCACTCCCCCTACGCTCACGTCAACTCCTCCTCAACCCCCCCACCCCCACCCCACCACCGGTCTCCCCCACACACAGTCGCACAGATCAGTCGCGTAGAGGAGAGAGTAAGAGGGGGCAGATAACCATCACCCGCACAAACTGAAGTCAAGTGCAGGGTGACACCGGCGGGCACACAATCACCTGCTGCTTCTTCTCCTTCTTCTTTTTCTGTTCCTCCTCCTCGTCCTTCTCCTCCTTCTTCTTCTTCCTCCACCACCTCCCTCCCCTTCTTCTTCTTCTCTTCCTCCTCCTCCCCCTTCTTCTTCTCTTCCTCCTCCTCCTTCTTCTTCTTCTCTTCCTCCTCCTCCTCCTTCTTCTTCTTCTTCCTCCACCACCTCCTCCTCCTTCTTCTCTTCCTCCTCCTCCTTCGTCTTCTTCCTCCACCACCTCCTCCTTCTTCTTCTCTTCCTCCTCCTTCTACTTCTCTTCCTCCTCCTCCTCCTCCTTCTTCTTCCTCCACCACCTCCTCCTCCTTCTTCTCTTCCTCCTCCTTCTTCTCTTCCTCCTCCTCCTCCTCCTTCTTCTTTCCTTTCCCTCCTCCTACTTCTTCTCCTCATTCACCTCCCTCCTCCTCCTTCTTCTTCTTCTCCTCCTCACCCCTGCTCCTCCTCTCTTCCTCCTCAGTAACATGGCTTTCCTTCTCCTGGGCCTCTGGCGAAGGTCCCTAGCGGAAGAGCTTTCCCTAACTTTGTTGCCTTCTTTCTCTTCTGCACTTTTGTTTTGTAACTGTATTGTATTGTATTGTATTGTATTGTATTGTATTGTATTGCACGTAGTGCTTTTGCTTTATCGTTATCACGACGGTATTTCTGCTTGTGGAAGTCTGGTTGCTTTTCCAGGAAATAGGAACTGTCGCGACAGTTTAGCGCCACACATAAATCTCCCCCCCCCCCCCTGTCCCTCCCCACTCTTCCTCCTTCAGTGTCTACAGCTGCCCTCACCTCTACACTCCATCTCGCTCACTACGATCAGCTTCAGATCCACTCTGTTTACGCATACCCAGATTCAAACTCTCGACTGTTTGCCACCGTTCTTTATCTGTCTCTGGACCTTGCAATTGGAATGAACTTCCTCTTTC
>NC_134890.1:27872969-27875469 GCF_041734735.1 Babylonia areolata | reverse complement strand
CACAAATCAGCCCCTTTCTATCTCTGTGGCTGCCTTCATCTCTACACTCCATCTCGCTCACTACGATCAGCTTCGGATCCACTCCACTTACGCATACCCAGATTCAAACTCTCGACTGTTGGCCGCCGTTCTTTCTCTGTCTCTGGACCTTGCAATTGGAATGAACTTCCTCTTTCGCTTCGTCAAGTCTCCACACTCAGCTCTTTCAAGTCTGGCCTTAAAACCCACCTCTTCCCAAAATAGCCTCCCTTCCCTGCCTCTTCCTTGTCTTTAGTTTCTCCAGTTTTAGAGTTATGCATGCGTGTGAATGACTGGTGCGAAAGCGCTTTGAATTGTCTATGCACAAAGTTTAGCGCTATATAAATACCATTATTATTATCGTTAGATTATCTCGAACGGTAGAGAAGCCCTGGACCCATACTTTTCAGCGCGTTTTCTTGGACTAAGAGGCTTGAAAAAAGACAGGAAAAAAAAAAGATGACATTGCGTTACCCCACCAAACAGCAAGATCCAACGTGTCCAGATCCAGTTTTAGAGTTATGCGTGCGTGAGAATGACTGGTGCGAAAGCGCTTAGATTTGTCTATGCACAAGATTCAGCGCTATATAAGTACCATTATTATTATTATTATTACATACACTATTATGATTCGTATTCCAATCTCTCGTTCCAGTCGACTCGTCTTCGTTCTGGCGATTGATCTCCGGTAAAGTGTTTGATGCCACACTCTTCTTGAGAGAGAGCTTGCTCTTGCGAGCAGTCAGTGGAAGGTGGCAGAATGGTTAAGACGCTCACCTGCCAGTACAGAGAGTCTGTGAGGGTCTGGGTTCGAATCTCGCTCTCGCTCTTTCTCCCAAGTTTGACTGGAAAAAATCAAAGTGAGCGTCTTGTCATTCGGATGAGACGAAAAACCGAGGTCCCGTGTGCAGCACGCACTTGGCGCACTGAAAAAGAACCCCATAGCATTTGAGTGTCGTCTTCTGGAAAAATGTTAAAGAAAAAATCCAGTTTGATAGGTACACAAATATATATGCACGCTTCTCAAGGCTTGACTTAGCGCGCTGGGTTATGCTGCTGGTCAGGCATCTGCTTGGTATATGTGATGTAGCGTATCTGGATTTGTCCGAACGCAGTGATGCCTCCTTGAGAATCTGAAACTGAAACTGAAACTTTAAAAACCAATGACAGAAAGTACGGAGTTTACCGTCCGAAGAGAACCAAGTTAAAAGTCGTGTGATTCTCCGGCCAGAAAAAAACAAGATAGATACAATCATGAAGACTTTTATTCCCTCAAGTACCAAGAAACTCTGAAACGTTTTTCTGTGCAACTCTGTCTCTTGTGCGTAATTGCATGGCACTGTGGTTTGTTAGAAGGCGCGCGCTGGCCCAGTACCGCTGTCTTCAGCCCTCTAGGTTTCTGTAGGGGTTACCCCGCCCTTAGCTCATGGCCTACAGACCTACCCTGTGAGCACAGAGGACTGACTGCCAGTTAGTCTGGCCCCTACCCCACGCGGACCTGTCCGGCTTGGTTGAACCTGCCAGGAGTAAAACTCCCGCCGGCATAGCTCCGGGTGTTGTCAGGGCACGCAAGCCCCTGCACCGCGACAAGGCGCGCCTCAACGCGCACATGTTCAAGAAGCTGAAGCTGGCACCATCACAGACCTGTCCCTGTGGTCTTGAAGACCAAACACCAGAACATGTTCTGCAGACTTGTCCCCTCCACCAGGGACTGAGAGACACCGTGTGGCCAGAAGCGACCCCACTGCGCACCAAGCTCTTCGGCTGCAGACAAGACCTGGAAGCCACGACGACATTTGTCTCGCAGGCCAGCCTGACTCTGTGACAAGTGCGACCGAAAAGAAGAAGATGAAACGTTTTTCTGTAAAGACTTGGCACGTGTCTCCAATACTTTATTGATAACATGTATCAAGAAAGAAGTATGTGGAGTGAGTGATGGCCTAGAGGTAACGAGTCCGCCGCCTAGGAAGCGAGAGACTCTGAGCGCGCTGGTTCGAATCACGGCTCAGCCGCCGATATTTTCTCCCCCTCCACTAGACCTTGAGTGGTGGTCTGGACGCTCGTCATTCGGATGAGACGATAAACCGAGGTCCCGTGTGCAGCATGCGCTTAGCGTACGTAAAAGAACCCACGGCAACAAAAGGGTTGTTCCTGGCAAAATTCTGTAGACAAATCCACTTCGATAGGGCAAACAAATAAAACTGCACGCAGGAAAAAGTAAAAAAAAAAAAAAAAAAAAAAAAAAAAAATTGGGTGTTGCTGTAGTGTGGCAACGCGCTCTCCCTGGGGAGAGCAGCCCGAATTTCACACAGAGAAATCTCCTGTGATAAAAAAAAATACAAGATCGTTTCGCACAGAATTCCCCCCCCCTCCCCCCCAACACCGATTCGCTGACGCGCCAGTGTGTAAACAGAACGCTGACAGAAGCAAGTGAAGGAACCAGCATGGTTGTAAGGCTTCGTTCTTCTTTTCGCAACAAAAT
>NC_134890.1:27860469-27862969 GCF_041734735.1 Babylonia areolata | reverse complement strand
TGCACCGGCGCGCGCACGCACACACACACACACATACACACACACACGTATTGACACTCGCACTCTACCCCCACAACCCCACACACACACATACACACACACACACACTGGGAGACAGACAGACAAACGGCAATGAGAAAATAAGCGATTAAAAACAACAACAACAACAACAACACACACACACACACACACACACAAACGACAGACAGAGACAGACAGAGACACAGACAGACAGACAGACAGACAGAAACAGAGAGAGAGAGAGAAAGAGGTAGACAGAGAGAGGGGTGAGAAGAGAGGAGAGGAGGGGGAAAAAAAAGAAGAAAAAAAAAAGAAAGAAAAAAAAGGCGGCGACGACTACGACCAAAGACGACATGGTTGTTTAGCCACCCCCCACCCCCCATCTGTCACTTGACGGCACAGACAAGGCTAAGCGCCTCATTGGTACCCGTTTAATACCCGGCTCCATACCCCGATCAAGCAGCCGCTGGGTGCATGATGGATGGGCCAGAGAGTCAAACCAGCAGCCAGGCGCCAGTGGTCGGCGGGTACTTAACGAGGTCAGGACAAGAGCAACACACCCGGAATGACACGTCTTACGGGTGGTTGGTGGTGGGGGTGGAGCAGGGGGGGTGAGGGAGAAGGGGGTGCATGGTGTGTGTGTGTGTGCGGGGGACGGGTGAGGGGGATGTGGGGGGGTGGGGGTGAAGGAAAATACTGACGTGAGAGAGAGAGAGAGAGAGAGGGAGAGAGGGGAGAGAGGAGAGAGAGAGAGAGAGGGAGGAAGACAGACAGAGCAATACACCCGGAATGATACGTCTTACGGGTGGTTAGCGGGGGAGGGAGGGGGATGCATGGGGGAAGTGTGTGTGTATGTGTGTGGTGGGGGGTTTGGGGGTGGGGGGTGAGGGAGGGTGAAGAAAAAGACTGACGTGGAGAGAGAGAGAGAGAGAGAGAGAGAGAGAGAGAGAGAGAGAGAGAGAGAGCTCAGCAAGAGATAGAGACAGAGAGAGAGAGAGAGAGAGAGAGAGAGAGAGACAGAGACAGAGACAGAGACACAGAGAGAGAGTGGAGGAGGGAGAGAGAGAGGGAGACAGACAGACAGAGCAACACACCTGGAATGGTACGTCTTACGGGTGGTTGGTGGTGAGGTGGGGTGGGGGTGTGAGGGAGAGGGGGATGCATGGGGGTGGTTGGGGTGGGGAAGAGTGACGTGGGAGAGAGGGGGAGAGATAGAGAGAAAGACAGAGAGAGAGAGAGAGAGTGGGGAGGAGGGAGAGAGAGAGAGGGGGGGGGGAGACAGACAAGAGCAGCAGACCAGCAATGATACGTCTTACGGGTGGTGGGGGGTAGATAGGGGAGGTGTGCGTGTGTCGGGGTCGTTGTGGTGAATTAGGATGACGTGGAGAGAGAGAGAGAGAGAGAGAGAGAGAGAGAGAGAGAGAGAGAGGCACAGAGAGAAAGAATTTATAAGTATTCATTTTATTTTATTGAGACATCTTGCTATAGCACATATTCTTGAAGCTCTGTGCGCTTGGGAGATTTCAACGACCAAATGGGGAGGTGGGAGAGAGATGTCCATACACACCCCTTCAGAAGGGACAAAGGCCTTTGCTGAATAAACCATTCGTATTCACATTCGTATTCTCTCTCTCCCCCCGCCCCCCTCTCTCTCTTAGCTTTCTTTTTCATTGTATCGCATACGACGATAAACGAAAAAAAAACTGTAGTATGATAAATTCTTTCTTTGGTAATCCGAGTCACAATCATGTTGTGAGTAGTCTTTCGAATGACAATGAAAACTCTTTGAAAGCTCTAGCTAGATTCATTGCAGAAGCAATGCTTGTGAGAAAAAAGATAATGGAACAAAGTGACAACTAATCCAATGATGATCCACATTTAACCGCACGTTTCATGTATGTATCTGTACGCATGTGAGTGCGTGCATTATTAAGTATGTATTTTGCGCGCGCGCGCGCGCGCGCGCGCGAGCGCGCGCGCGCGCGCGTGTGTGTGTGTGTGTGTGTGTGTGAATCAAGAGGTGCAACAATATGCTTAATATGATATCCCCCTTGTCCTGAGGGCTGTATTGCTGTGTGGACAATAAATGACTTTTCACGTTTCACGTTTCTCTCTCTCTTAGACACACATAGCTTTTTACAATCTCTGTATGTCTGTCTGAATCTCTGTTTCTCACGAGTTCAACACATACCGTAAAAGTATTATAAATACCCTAGTCTTTTTCGGTTAAGTCAACTCCAAGCATCAAAGCACGAAAGTACCGTAAGAAACTTATCGATTTATTTGTACATAGCATTCGAGTTCCAATCTATTGCTCTTTCTTGAATAACTGATGGTTGACTGTTAATTGTTCTGAACTGACAGTATGTTCAATTGTTGTTCACCTGCATCCCATCATGAGCGACAAAGGTCTGTACATGATTAAACTATCCGTATTCGTATCCGTATCTCTCGCTCTGTCTCTGTCCCTCTCTTTGTC
>NC_134890.1:27845469-27852969 GCF_041734735.1 Babylonia areolata | reverse complement strand
TGACGACGCGAAAGAGGAAGTTCATTCCAATTGCAAGGTCCAGAGACAGAGAAAGAACGGCGTCCAACGGTGGAGTGTTTGAATCTGGGTATGCGTAAACAGAGTGGATCCGAAGCCGATCGTAGAGAGCGAGATGGAGTGTAGAGGCGAAGGCAGCCACAAAGATAGGAAGGGGCAGATTTGTGAATACATTTATAACATAGAGTGCTGATCTTATACTTTATTCTGTGTGAGACAGGGAGCCAGTGGAGATGTTGCAAAATAGGAGTGATGTGATCAGATCTTTTCTTTCTGAGGACGAGTCGGGCAGCAGAATTTTGTATGCGCTGACATGCTGCTGTGACGATCACTTCATTGAATTATTCCGATGAACCATACAGTCAGTCCCCCCACATGTAATTGTATGGCATTGCATGACATGGCATGGCACGGCTTGTGTAGCACAGCAAAACACTGAAAAACACACAAAAACCCCCAAAACAACAACTAGAGAAAAAGTGGTACTGCATAGTACAGTAAAGTACAGCATAGTATTGCAGAATAGGGTCGAGTAGAGCACAGTATAATATTAAAATATTTTGTATTTGTATGTGTATTTGTATTTCTTTTTTTATCACAAGATATTTCTCTGTGTGAAATTCGGGCTGCCATGGAGAGCGCGTCGCTACACTACAGCACCCCCCCCCCCCCCCCCCTTTTTTTTTTTCCTGCGTGCAGTTTTATCTGTTTTTTCTATCGAAGTGGATTTTTCTACATAATTTTGCCAGGAACAACCCTTTTGTTGCCGTGGGTTCTTTTACGTGCGCTAAGTGCATGCTTCACATGGGACCTCGGTTTTTCGTCTCATCCGAATGACTAGCGTCCAGACCACCACTCAAGGTCTAGTGGAGGGGGAGAAAATATCGGCAGCTGAGCTGTGATTCGAACCAGCGCGCTCAGATTCTCTAGCTTCCCAGGTGGACGCGTTACCTCTAGGCCATCACTCCACCCACAGAAATCGAATCACAAACGCCCAACACAAACAGCTTGATTTTGCTCTGCCAACCTGACCGTGTTTGTGTTCCTGGGGGTGTCAGTGTATGGTAGTTTTGTTTGTTTTTTTTTTGTTTTTTTTAAGAAACAACTTCCTATTTTACGAAATCCATCAAATTTCGTACTTCTGTTTATTTCAAATGTTCATATTTGATTCCAAACACCGCCTGTTTCCCTCACTTCACCGTAAAAGCCTTCTTCGATCTCTTTATTCAAATGTGAAAATTGATACTTTAATTACATGTCTACATTACTTATATTTTTGACGGGACATTAAACATCATTCCTACCATCCTTCTTACTGGGCTACAAATCAACTTGCTTAATCCTCTTCGCGACTATACCTTTGAGGTTCAGTTTCTCAAGAAGGTGTCACTGCGTTCGGACAAATCCATTTGCGCTGCGCTACATCTGCTAGGCAGACGCCTGACCAGCAGAATCACCCAACAAACTTTTTCTCCTTGGTATAGGTTCTCTTTTTTCTTCTTCTTCTTTTTTTTTTTTTGCCAGAAGACAACACTCAATGCCATGGGTTCTTTTCCAGTGCGCTGAGTGCGTGCTGCAGACGGGACCTGGGTTCATCGAATGACTAGACGCTCACTGAGTTTGATTCTTCCAGTCAAATTTGGGAGAAAGGGTAAGAGCAGGATTGAACCCAGCCCCTCACGGACACTGTATTGGCTGGCAGTTTAGCGTCTTAACCATTCTGCCAACTTGCTCCCTGAAAGGGACTGGAACTGAACTCGGTCAGCACTGACTGTTGACAGCGAGTGAAGTTGTCGAGCAGTCAGTCTGGTATCTTGTGGACCCATCTGACACAGCGAGGGACTATCAGCGTCCAGTAGACCTGCTGGGCTGATTGTGTGTGTGTGTCCCTGGTCAATATGTAGCTGGGACCTGGAGTTATCTGAGGCTGGCCATCTTGTCAGCTGACAGAGAGAGCGTTTGTCAGCGTTAACAAACGGGTCACACTCACTGACCTGTTAACATTATGTATGTCTCAGTGGTCACACTGTGTCCGATCCTCTGTCACCGTTTCCTGATATCTCATTCCGCCCGATCGTGGTCTTTGGGAAAAGGGGGAGGGGTGGAGGGGGAGGGGGGGGCAGTTATAAGCCATCATATTATCAATAGAGACAACAATGTGATAATGAAAACAACAACAAAATACCAGTTTAAATGGATGAAAGCAAACAATAAACGGAAGATTATAACCTGCTAGCATCCACTGAGGATGTCATTTACATCTCCCACCCCTTCTAACCGATAATACTCAAATGTATATATAAATACTTTAACAAAAATGTCTTCAATCACCGATATGTGTGACGGGACATTAAACAAAACTCCTCCTCTGCCATTCAGCACATACAACGACAGGTGTCTGTATCTGTTCGTCTCTGTGTGTTTTATTCAGTGTTTTGTTTTCTGGAGACCCTGGGTCGCACCACGCTGATTCATCGTCTCTTTTTTTGTGTGTGTTGTAACATGTGTCTGTTGTTCGTTCGTAAGATGAGCACACTTTCCGTTTTTGTTGTGTGTGTTTGTGTGTGTGTGTGTGTGTGTGTGTGTGTGTGTGTGTGTGTGTGTGTGTGTGTGTGTGTTATTTTTTGGATTTTTGTTTTTTGTTTGTTTGGGGTTTTTGCGTGTGTGTATTTTTGTTTGTTTTTTTGTTTTTAGCTACTGCAGCCAGTACTACTGCTACTGCTGATGCTTATCTATGTCAGTTCAGTTCAACGAGGTCATGTTATTCATCAACCAGCCGACCTGTGCAAAAAGATCCATTTCAGAGCTAATGATGAGATGACGTTGATCGTTGTATGCTATATTACTCTGTTCTACAGACGATAAACCGAGGTCCCATGTGCAGCATGGACTTAGCGCACGTAAAATAACCTACGGCAACAATAGGGTTGTCCCTGGCAAAATTCTGGAGAAAAATCCACTTCGATAGGAAAAACAAATAAAACTGCATGCAGGAAAAAAAAAAAAAAAAAAAGGGGGGGGGGGGGGGGGGGGGCTGGAGAAAATACAAAAAAAATGGGTGGTGCTGTAGTGTAGCGATGGGCTCTCCCTCAGGAGAGCAGCCCGAATTTCATACAGAGAAATCTATTGTGATAAAAAGAAAGAAAAAAAAAAAAAAAAAGAAAGAAAGAAAGACGCCCATCTTTCTAACCAGCCAAGAAGGCAGAAGTAGGATGGAGATATATCTATCGAGTCACTGACCAATCAGCAGCTGCCGTTTACAACTGTCACTCTGGAACTCGTCACGTGGTGTCAGCGGGGATTCGCGACGCCATCTTAATCACGAAGGCCGACTACCCTAGTCGCTCTTCTTGCACCAAGAGTGGTCTCTCTTTCAATCGCACGTTGCCTTCTGTTGTGATAGACATGTTGGAGATAGCAACTCCCAACAGAGATGAGGTCGGGGGAGCGTGAAAATGTGTTAGGTGGGGGTCGTCGGGGGTGGGGGTGGGGGAGGGAGTTGGATAAATTCCGAAGGAAAGGGGGTGCGTAGGTGGAATCGGTGTGTGTGTGTGTGTGTGTGTGTGTGAGGGAGGGGGGTGGGTGGGGGTAGGTGGGGTGGTGGGGAGGAGTGGTTGATGTGGAATGGAAGTGATAAACGTTGGTTTAGCGGCAGTGCGTGGTCACTGAAATTAACTTCGCGTTGTCTGCCACAGCTGACCCAGTTTCAGGACAGACACGTATGTTGTATTGTATTTTTGTTTAGCCACAACAGTGAGAAATTCAGGCTGCCATCCCCAGGAGCGAGCAAATTCTTGTTTATCTGTACTGGTTACTTTCTCTCCTGTTTCAGATCAGTTCTTCTTAGACCTTGCACGTTACATTTTTGTTGTTTGTTTGTGTGTTTTAGAGGTGTGTGTGTGTGTGTGTGTGTGTGTGTGCGCGTGTCGGGTGTAGGGAAGGGTGTGTGTGTGTGTGTGTGTGGGGGGGGGGGTGGGGGGGGGGTGAGAGGGGTTTCAATCCCAGACGGCACCATTTTATTTGGTACGGTGGTGGTAGTGGTAGTCTTTCTGTTTGTTGGATTATTTTTTTTGTTCTTCACATGATTTTCTTTGTTTCTTTTGTCATCTATTCCATTTCATTTCACTCAGTTTAATTTCATTTCATTTTGTTACATTTCATCTTATTTCGTTCTATTGGTTTAAACAGTATTTTATTTGGAACATGTCACAATACAACACAGATATCGATGAACAGGACAACAAGAAAATCTTATATAAAGTCCTGTCCTATCACATGTACATACTCAATATGTGACGGATGTCATCATAACTAGAAGACGTGAACATACATGAGTTTTGAACAAAACTAAGCTGAGATATAAATAAAGTGAAAAAAATGAATAAACAAGAAAGGCAAGGCCTTCAAGACTGACTTGTGATACACATTTTAAAAAATCCAAGCTTTTTATGTATTGAGTATAATGCATTTACTGTTAAATTTATATTTTTTATTTTCTCTAAACTTGGCACTTTGATCTGATATTCGACTCAACAAAAGATCTGTCATTATTATCATTTTTTGTTCAAACAGGAACTTCTTTTGCTAAGCATGGAAGTTTTGTTTATTGCAAACGTTTTGGTGCAGACAGTAAAACAAGGGAAATTACTCTGCTGGGGGACTTGGTTTGCTTTAAACTGATCTTTCTCATCTTAAACATTACATTTTGAAATTATACTCAATACATAAAAAGCTTGGATTTTTTTTTTAAAGAG
Organism: Babylonia areolata; assembly: GCF_041734735.1. NCBI lineage: Eukaryota > Metazoa > Mollusca > Gastropoda > Neogastropoda > Buccinidae > Babylonia > Babylonia areolata. The sequence goes on along the minus strand of NC_134890.1, from coordinate 27,848,197 downwards.
TGCATCACAAGTGAGTCTTGAAGGCCTTGCCTCTCTTGTTTCAAAATGTAATGTTTAAGACAACCGAACACCGGGTTAAAACATAGACTCACTTTGTTTACACAAGTGAGTCAAAAACGAGTGGTGGAGGAAGAAGTCAATAGAGAGAGAACGAGAAGCATCAACGCTGGGGCACAAGCACAGCAAGACTTAACTTGGCCGACAAACAAAGCGGCGAGGGCCAACCGTCCCGCGAAAAAAAAAAAAGAAAAAAAAAAAGGCAAGCACGCCATCATGTATTCATATCATGAGCTGACAAATAACAGGGCAGCACTCTTTCAGGTACATACACTGACATATATGCATATAGACAGGATATTACTCATCGTTATAAATAAACCTTTGAATTAGATGCATGCAAACATTTCATTCTATTCTTATCTAATTTGATTTCTTTTCATTGCCTTTCATTCTATCTTTTTTTTTTTTTTTTTTTTTTTTACATCTTATTTCTATTCTATTCTGTTCTATTTTGATTTGTTTGTTTTAGACATAAGTTGTAAACAAAAATAAAAACAAAATCAACAAAACAAAACGAAACAAAAAATCTCAGCTACTTGAACCAGAGAGGCGAGGTCTGTTTTTTTTTTTTTTTTTTTGTTTTTGTTTTTGTTTTTTGTCAACCTTGTGTGGCCACTTCCGTCCCAGCTACTGAGCTTCCTTCAGGGATTGTTGTTGTTCCACCAAATTAACTGTCGGGATCTATCCTCGTCTCGTCGTCTCTCAACCTCACCACGGCGGACAGTCTGGCTGCTGCTTAAAAAAAAAAGAAAAGAAAAAAGAAAAAAAAAAGAAAGACGGACGTGGGTGTGGAGAACCGAACCGACGACCCATGAGACCAAACAATACAAGGGCAGGACCGGACACAAGTGTTCCAACCAACCGTGTAATAATTCCCCCCTTGAGGAGCGAGAGACTTGAGTGGGGAAGAAGAAAGGAAAACTTGCACGTGCCGCGCCACCGAAAGAAAACGATTTGATTGGTCGAGCGGATGGATGGCTGGAAGCAGCCGAGACGAAAGACGAGAAATCTCCCGCCGTTTTCTTCAATGGGGCAGACGGCAGACAAACATAACATAACGTGGTTGCAGGGAGGGGACGGGGGGGGGGGGGGGGGGGGGGAGGGTGTGCGGGATGGTGGTGGTGGTGTGTGTGTGTGTGTGGGGGTGGGTGGGTGAGGGGTAAGGGGGGGGGAGGGAGGGTGGAGGAGGGGAAGAGAGGGCTTTCAGCTGGCTACGGCAGTGACACTGAGGGGGTCTGAGAAACAGCAGAGATTCTGTGGGTGGTGGAAGGAACATGGGAAGCAGCCTTGTTTCCCCCCCCCCCCCCACCCCCACCCCCCCCCACCACCACCTACCCTCACCCTCTATTAACCCCCCCCCCCGCTCTCGCCCCCGCGCTCCCTTCTCCGCCCCCCTCGCCCCCCCCCCCTCCCCCCTCAACGCCCCACCTCCCTAGTGCTGTGGTTAGTAGTTTTTCGATCAATTACATCCGATTACAACCTCGCCGTGGTTGGTTTTGACATCGCTGTTTGTTTATGCTGCTTTTTTTTTGTTGCTGTTTCTTTTTCATTGTTTTTTTTTCTTTCTCTCTCTCTCTCTCTCTTCCCCTGTCTCCAAAATAGAGCCTTCGGCAGTCAGATCAGGTCGTGCTTTACTTGGCAGCAAGCGTTAATAAAGAGATGCGACACGGCGAAGCGAGGGAGCAATTGTGAGAGTGTTGCGAGGGGCTTAGCGTGGTAATTATGTGGCTTGCTGGATTAATTGGTTAAATGCCTGTGTTTAGTCTTTTTCTTTTCTTCTCTTTCTTTCTTTCTTTTTTTTTCTCCGTGACGGCTTTGTATTGTCGTTTGTCTCGGTCCTTTCTTTGAAAACTGTTCCTCCCACCCCTTCCCTCCCTTCCTCTCCCCCCCCCCCCACACCCCACCTCCCAACTGATGTCCACCCACCGTCGTGTCTCTGAAGTTGCGATGTTGTTTTTAGCTTTTGTGTGGCTGTCACGGTATGATTAGCTCATAGCCTTGGGTTTACGAAGAGACGCGCGCATTCGAGCTCACACAGACACAGACATACACACATTATACACGCGTGCGCGACTGAGTGTGCGCGCACACATGGATAGACATACTTCCCGGCTCCCCAACCCACCCACACTCCGACACACACACACACACACACACACACACACACACACACACACACACACACACACACACACACACACACACACACACATATCACACACACACACACAACACACACACACACACACACACACACACACACACACACACACACACACACACACACACATAACACATACGCGTGCCCACAAAATCTCGAACATCGGCACAGCATCTTCTTTCTTCTTCTCCTTTCACTCAACTGATGTGGTCACACCGGTGAGAGCAACAAAGAGTGAAGTCTAAAAAGCCGTTTCAGACTTAACTGCAACAAAGAGCGAAGTCTTAAAGGCTGTTAAACACCGGTAAGAGCAACAGAGAGTGCAGTCTTAAAAGCTGTTCCACACTTAAAGCAGCAAAGAGTGAAGTCTTAAAGGCTATGTCACACTTAAGAGCAGCCAAAAGCGAAGTCTTAAAGGCCGTTTTACATCATTAAGAGGAACAAAGAGTAAAGTCTAAAAGCATGTTTCACACCAGCGACAGCAACAAATAGCAAAGTGTCAAAAGC
>NC_134890.1:27835469-27840469 GCF_041734735.1 Babylonia areolata | reverse complement strand
TCGTTCACTAAAAATAACAAACAATCAATCACAATCAATCAAACAAACAAACAACACTTAAACAAAACTGACCTAGCGGCATGGTGAAACCATCACATGTTTCAAAGAAGATGCTGTATGGATGTCAGCCCGGACTGCACTGAGAATCTGTGACGGTAGTTTCAGTGCTGGCATTTGACAAAGGAACATTTCATTTAATTCCCTCACAGATTTCAAAGTTAGTAAAATACCATCATCATCATCACTTCATCCAGTCCAAACTTCACACTGTGCTGGGTGGCCGAGACCACTGAGACAGGCCTGTATGTTCACACACTCTGTTTACGCATACCCAGATTCAAACACTCGACTGTTGGCCGCCGTTCTTTCTCTGTCTCTGGACCTTGCAAATGGAATGAACTTCCTCTTTCGCTTCGTCAAGTCTCCACACTCAGCTCTTTCAAGTCTGGCCTCAAAACCCACCTCTTCCCAAAATAGCCTCCCTTGCCTGCCTCTTCCTTGTCTTCAGTTTCTACAGTTTTAGAGTTATGCATGCGTGTGAATGACTGGTGCGAAAGCGCTTTGATTTGTCTCTGCACAAGATTCAGCGCTATATAAATACCATTATTATTATTATTTAAAAGGAACACATAGCAACAAAAGGCTTGTCCCGTGACAAAATTCTGTAGACGAAATGCACTGTGACAGGTACACAAATATATATATATATATGTATGCACTCAAGGTCTGACTCAAGGCACGTTGGGTTATGCTTCTGATCAAGTATCTGCCTAGCAGATGTGGTGTAGCGTATATGGATTTATCCGAATGCAGTGACGCCCTCCTTGAGAAACTGAAACTGAAACTGAAAGAGACTGACGTTTTCACATTCCTCCTGTCCACAGCATTCCTCCTTCCTCCTGTCCACAGTATTCCTCCTTCCTCCTGTCCACAGCATTCCTCCTTCCTCCTGTCCACAGTATTCCTCCTGTCCACAGCATTCCTCCTGTCCACAGCATTCCTCCTTCCTCCTGTCCACAGCATTCCTCCTTCCTCCTGTCCACAGCATTCCTCCTCCTGTCCACAGTATTCCTCCTTCCTCCTGTCCACAGCATTCCTCCTCCTGTCCACAGCATTCTTCCTTCCTCCTGTCCACAGTATTCCTCCTGTCCACAGCATTCCTCCTTCCTCCTGTGTGGTGGAGACTTGACGAAGCGAAAGAGGAAGTTCATTCCAATTGCAAGGTCCAGAGACAGAGAATGAACGGCGGCCAACAGTCGAGTGTTTGAATCTGGGTATGCGTGAACAGTTCGCCAAGTGCGTGCTGCACACAGGACCTGGGTTTATCGTTTCATCCGAAAGACTGGACGCGCGCTCAGTGTGATTTTCCAGTCAGACTTGGGAGGAAGGGTAAGAACGGGAGGGATTGGAACCCCACACCTTCACGGACCCTGTATTGGCAGAAGAGCTTCTTAATCATTCTGCCACCATCAGTCTGTTGGCGAGGAGGAATGGAACCAAGTCAGTGTGGGTGGAGCGGTGGCCAAGTGGTAATGCACCCCAACTGAACAGGAAGCCAGTATCCACTGGTTCGAGTCCTATATACTGACCCCCCCACCCCCTGCCACCCCATCCCCTCCACCGAGGTCCTGTGTTCAGCGTGCACTTATTGCACGCCAAAGAACACACGGCAACAAAAGGGTTGTTCCTGGTAAAATTATGTACGTAAAACCCACACTGATAGCAAAACAAACACACCTGCAGACAGAGAAAAAAAAAAAAAAAAGTGTGGCGCTGTACTGTGGCTACGCATTCATCTAGCCATGGGGGAAACAGCCCCAACTTCACACGTAAAAAGCTGCTGTGACAAAAAAAAAAAGAAGAAAAAAAAGAAAGAAAAGAAAAAAAAGAAGGTAACAGAATATGATACAGCACAAAGTAACAGAATATGACACAGCACAAAGTAACACAATATGACACAACATAAAGTTACACAATATGACACAGCACAAAGTTACACAATATGACACAGCACAAAGTAACACAATATGACACAAAGTAACACAATATGACACAATACAAAGTAACACAATGTGACACAGCACAAAGTAACACAGTGTGACACAGCACAAAGTAACACAATATGACACAGCACAAAGTAACACAATATGACACAGTACAAAGTAACACAATATGACACAGCACAAAGTTACACAATATGACACAGTAAGAAATAACACAGTATGACACAGCACAAAGTAACACATTATGACACAGCACAAAGTAACACAGTATGACACAGCACAAAGTAACACAGTATGACACAGCAAACACATTATGACACAGCACAAAGTAACACAATATGACACAGCAAACACATTATGACACAGCACAAAGTAACACAATATGACACAGCACAAAGTAACACAGTATGACACAGCACAGCTCATTGACAAAGAATGAGAGACTCGGATGTGATAACGAACAGAACAGAACACGTGGAGTTCTTAGCATCTCATCAAAGAGGACTGTACAGGAGGAGTGCAGGTTTTTCCTGGAAGAGAAATGAAGAGAATTATGCATCAGCATATGGAGGAATGAACAGCTTCTGGTTCTTCGGGGAATGGAAATGATGGGAACGTTAGCATTTTATGAAGAGGAATGGTGACATTATAGAGTAACTAAATGACTCAAATTCAACGGACACAGACACAGGCTCAGAGACACACAGACATAGACAGACAGACACAGACACAGACACAGACACAGACACACAGACACACAGACACACACACACACACACACACACACACACACACACACACACACACACACACACACATTGTTAGCTTGTTTCCGTGCATCTGTATCCATTTATTCCACTCACCTCAACGTCGGGAGCCAGTCTGACATCTCACAGCGGAAATCCATTCTGCAGCCAGTGAAGAGAATTTATAAAGTAATCCTTCTCGTCTGTCTCATTTGCTGCTTGACTTGTGACATGAGTTTAACCCATGGCTTAAAAAAAAAAAAAAAAAAGACCTGGGGGCATTTTTTTCGGGTGACGGGTGGGGGTGGGGGGGGGGGGGGAGCACTTCCGGTATACCAGTGGAGGGGAATAGCACGAACAAGAATATGACACACACCCACTCAAACTGACATCCGATAAAAAGAAAAAAAGAAAGAGAGAAAGAAGGAAGAAAAGAAAGAAAAGAAAGAAAGAAATTGAAGATGACATCCTTAGCATATTTTCCTCGGATGCGTTTCTTTCAAGCTGGCATCTTTCAGCCAAGCTGAACCTAACCCCATCGTAAACGCAAAATCACGTCAGCAGAGGGGTTTTTTTTTTTTAATTTTTTTTTTTTTTTTTTTTTTTTATCTCTGGTGAGCGCACGCGCAAACATTCAGCAGCGCCGTCTGTCGAGCGCGAGCGACTGGAAGGAGAAGGGCAGATAAGTTGCAAGTGACGGTAAAGTGATATTGCGATAAAAATGTCGGATCTACGGATCAGAGCTAAATTAGCTCCCTTTGCTGTCGTTGGGTGATAAAATCTTGTCCAAGTTGGTTCCTTCAGTCTCCTGTTCTACTTCTTCTTTTTTTCTTTCTGTCTTTCCTTCCTTCTTGTTTACTACATACACACACACACACACACACACACACACACACACACACACACACACACACACACACACACACACGCACACACACACACACACACACACACACACACACACACACACACACACACGCACGCACGCACGCACGCACGCAAACACCTACGTGTACACACACATGTGTGTTTCTTTTTTTTTTTTTTTTTTCTCCGGGGGTGATGGTGTGGGTGTGTGTGTGTGTGGGGGGGGATCTTTCTTTCTGTCTTTCTTTTTTCGTTGTTATCCTCATTTTGTGAGAAAATGCCTATTTCATTACTGGATTCTTCTTCTTCTTCTGCTTCATCATCATCATCATCATCATCATCATCATCATCATCATCACTTTGTTGTTGTTGCTGTTGTTGTTGTTGTTGATCATCATCATTACTTTGTTGTTGTTGTTGTTGTTGTTGTTGTTGTTGTTGTTGTTGTTGTTGTTGTTGCTGCTGCTGTTGTTGTTGTTGTACTACTTCTTCTTCTTCTACTTCTTCAATGTCATCATCATTTTGTTGTTGCTGCTGTTGTTGTTGTTGTTGCTGCTGCTATTGTTGTTGTTGTTGTTGTTGTTGTTCTACTACTACTTCTTCTTCTACTTCTTCATCGTCATCATCATTTTGTTGTTGTTGCTGTTGTTGTTTTTGCTGTTGTTCATCATCATCAGCATCAACATCATTTTATTGTTGCTGCTGCTGTTGTTGTTTTTGTTGTTGTTGTTGCTGTTGTAGATGTTGTTGTTGTCCTTCTTCTTCTCTGAGAGGTTGAAGGTGGGGGTGGGGGTGGGGGGGGGGGGGGGCAGAGCGATGAGAAGGGAGGTGAGAGAGAGAGAGGGGGTGGGAGGGGGTGTGGGGTAGGGGGGGGGGGCAGGGCAACTAGGCCGTAAGAGGCTAGGAACTGTATATCGCGCAAAACTTGACACTTGTCGCTTAGTGAGGGGCGAGATGGGAAGATGGATGGTCAGATAGAGAGCAGATAAATAGATAGATAACCAGGGTGAAGAGAGAGAGAGGGAGAGAGAGACAAACAGACAGACAGAGACAGAGGAGGTGTGTGTGTGTGTGTGTGTGTGTGTGTGTGTGTGTGTGTGTGTGAGGGGAGGGGCAGGGGGGGGGAAGAGGGTGTTAATTGTCACAGTTTGCCCGTTTAAAGAAAACGCACGAACACACACACAAAAAAAGATGATAAATCCAGTTTTAACCAAACCCCTAACAGCCAGAAATGACAGCAGTGTCAATTTGTGGGGAAAGCTGAGAAGACTCTGCCTTCGTTGCTTTTGAAGATTGTAATGGAGATTTTTCTCTTTTCTTTCTTTCTTTCTTTCTTCTTCTTCTCAGCTCAGCGAATCTTTCGAGCATGAAAAGTAGTTCACAT
>NC_134890.1:27807969-27812969 GCF_041734735.1 Babylonia areolata | reverse complement strand
TTGTGGGTTTTTTTTTGTTTGTTTTTTTGTGTGTGTTTTTGTTTTGTTTTTGTTTAGTTTTGTTTGTGTGTGTGTGTGTGTGTGTGTGCGCGCGCGCGTGCGTGCGTGCGTGTGTGTGTGTGTGTGTGTGTGTGTGTGTGTGTGTGTGTGTGTGTGTGTGTGTGACAGATCTTGGATTAGGTACCTGTTGGTATTCATAATCCTATTTTCAATATTGAACGGAACTTTTTGACGACAGTTATGCAGTATGAGGTCACTCTTCGAATGGAATACAGTGTAAAGAGTTGAGCCCTTTGACGAATTTTTGAAAAAAAAAAAAAAAAAAAAAAATCAAGAATGTTTGTATATGGAACTGAACCTTTCGTCTAATTTGATTAATAAAACAGAGATTTGTTTTGTACTTTTATGCACATACAACTGGCACATTAACAATTCCAATATGTTATTTGTTATTGCAGAAGGTTTGCTGCATAGTCCGATGGGACATTTGTTATAGATGTTATAGTTGTTTGATGTTGGCGTTTATAACGTTTCCATTTTCCTTAGCGTTGTCTTTCCCTATTCACCCTCCACACATGCACACACTTTTACCCCTCCCCCTCTCACAGCCCCTACCCCCACGGTTTTTGTTTGTTTTTGTTTGTTTGTTTTTTTTTTTTCCCGTCTAATATCACTTCAAGTGGACAGACGTTAAACTGAAGACAACAACAACTGGCACATTTAATGTACTGAATGAATATTTCTGATACATTTATATTTTAATGCACTGAATTATGGTTTCTCGTGTATTTTATCGTAGGGAAATTGAATTTCTGTTGTATTCTGGTGCCGCAGCATTCTTTCAGATTTTGTTGCACTGATTTTCTTGTCTCTGGCGTATTCTATTGAAATGATAAGGAGAAACTTGCGTATTTTCATGTGAAGTCTTTCAAACCTTCTTCCTCCCTCCCCACCCCTCCCTCTCTCTCTCTCTCTTTCTCTCTCTCTTTCTGTCTGTCTGTCTGTCTCTCTCTCAATTACATGTTTTTTTTTCTGATACCCTTTCATGAGGGGTAATGGCCTACATGAATAAACCTGTCATTCTGTGTGTGTGTGTGTGTGTGTGTGTGTGTGTGTGTGTGTGTGTGTGTGAGTGTGTGTGTCTGTGTCTGTGTCTGTGTGTCTGTGACTGTTTTTGCCCCCTTCTTTCCTTACCTCTATTCATTCATTCGTGTATTCATACAATCATTCAGATGAGACGATAAACCGTGGTCCCGTGTGCAGCATGCATTTAGCGCACGTAAAAGAACCCACGGCAACAAAAGGGTTGTTCCTGGCAAAATTGTGTAGAAAAATCCACTTCGATAGGAAAAACAAATAAAACTACACGCAGGAAAAAAAAAAAAAAAAAAGGGGTGGCGCTGTAGTGTAGCGACGCGCTCTCCCTGGGGGAGAGCAGCCCGAATTTCACACAGAGAAATCTGATGTGATAAAAAGAAATACAAATACAAATACAAAATTATTTTACTCACTGTTGCTGACAGTGAGTGCAGTCAAGGAAATGGCAGACAAAACTAGACAACCATGGTGTGTGTGTGTGTGAGTGTGTGGGCGGGGGGCCTGGGGGTGGGGGGGGTGGGGGTGGGGGGGGTGAACTCAACAAGCCTGGCACCGCTTCCCCGTACAGTTGTGGCGGGTGTTGCAGTGATTGACAAGTCAATGGCAGAACCGCCGGGGGGAAATTGAAACATTTTTCCTCCCGCAAGACTTCTGCGTGTGTGCACTGAGGCGTTCCCTTTGTTTCTGCCTGCCTTTTGTTGTTGTTGTTTTCGTTTCGATTTTTGGGGGTTTTTTTTTTTTTTTTTTTTTCCCTTCTACCTTTTTGATGTTGTTGTGAGATGGGGTGTGGGGTGTGGGGTGGGTCTGGGTTTGTGGGAAGGCGGGGGTGGATGGGTGGGTGGGAAGACGTATCGAGAGAGAGAGAGAGAGAGGGGCGGGGGAGGGGGGTGGAGGTGGACACAGAGACAGAAAGACTGGAGAGAGAGAGAGAGAGAGGGTGACTTGAGGTGGAGACAAAGACATGCAGAGATGACACACACACACACACACACACACACACACACACACACACACACAGCACGAAGGTGGAGATTCCATCACCCGTTTCTGTTTCACGAACAACGGCTGGGAACATGTTTGAAGGTTTCTCTCTCTCCACAACACTTTGCCCTGAAGGTTTCTCTCTCCACAACACTTTGCCCTGAAGGTTTCTCTCTCCACAACACTTTGCCCTGAAGGTTTCTCTCTCCACAACACTTTGCCCTGAAGGTTTCTCTCTCCACAGCACTCAGTACGGCCAGTCCTCTCTTCTCCTCTACACAGACCCCTCGGATGTCCAGTGGGTGTCTGAATGACCCAACCTTCAGCTTCCGTCGTCAGAATTGTGGTATTCTTTGTCAACATTCACGTCTTCAGTATAAGAGCCTTCCGCTTGTAATATTTTGATGGTGGTAATTGGGGAGAAACGCTGTTAACGTCGTCTCTTTCGCCGTTCGTATGGAGAGAGTTAAGGTTTCTCTCTCCACAGCACTTTGCCCTGAAGGTTTTTCTCTCTCCACAGCACTTTGCCCTGAAGGTTTTTCTCCCCACAACACTTTGCCCTCAAGGTTTCTCTCTCCACAACACTTTGCCCTCAAGGTTTTTCTCTGTCCACTGCACTTTGCCCTCAAGGTTTCTCTCTCCACAACACTTTGCCCTCAAGGTCTCTCTCTCCACAACACTTTGCCCTGAAGGTTTCTCTCTCCACAACACTTTGCCCTCAAGGTTTCTCTCTCCACAACACTTTGCCCTGAAGGTTTCTCTCTCCACAACACTTTGCCCTGAAGGTTTCTCTCTCCACAACACTTTGCCCTGAAGGTTTTTCTCTCTCCACAACACTTTGCCCTCAAGGTTTCTCTCTCCACAGCACTTTGCCCTGAAGGTTTTTCTCTCTCCACAACACTTTGCCCTAAAGGTTTCTCTCTCCACAACACTTTGCCCTCAAGGTTTCTCTCTCCACAACACTTTGCCCTCAAGGTTTTTCTCTCTCCACAACACTTTGCCCTCAAGGTTTCTCTCTCCACAACACTTTGCCCTCGAGGTTTCTCTCTCTACAAAACTTTGCCCTGAAGGTTTCTCTCTCCGCAACACTTTGCCCTGAAGGTTTCTGTCTCTCCACAACACTTTGCCCTGAAGATTTCTCTCTCCACAACACTTTGCCCTCAAGGTTTCTCTCTCCACAACACTGAAGGTTTCTCTCTTCACAACACTTTGCCCTCAATGTTTCTCTCTCCACAACACTTTGCCCTGAAGGTTTTTCTCTCTCCACAGCGCTTTGCCCTGAAGGTTTTTCTCTCTCCACAACACTTTGCCCTGAAGGTTTCTCTCTCCACAACACTTTGCCCTGAAGGTTTTTCTCTCTCCACAGCCCTTTGCCCTCAAGGTTTTTCTCTCTCCACAACACTTTGCCCTGAAGGTTTCTCTCTCCACAACACTTTGCCCTGAAGGCTTCTCTCTCCACAACACTCTGCCCTCAAGGTTTTTCTCTGTCCACTGCACTTTGCCCTCAAGGTTTCTCTCTCCACAACACTTTGCCCTCAAGGTTTCTCTCTCCACAACACTTTGCCCTCAAGGTTTCTCTCTCCACAACACTCTGCCCTCAAGGTTTTTCTCTGTCCACTGCACTTTGCCCTCAAGGTTTCTCTCTCCACAACACTTTGCCCTCAAGGTTTCTCTCTCCACAACACTTTGCCCTCAAGGTTTCTCTCTCCACAACACTTTGCCCTCAAGGTTTCTCTCTCCACAACACTTTGCCCTCAAGGTTTTTCTCTCTCCACAACACTTTGCCCTCAAGGTTTCTCTCAACACTTTGCCCTGAAGGTTTCTCTCTCCACAACACTTTGCCCTAAAGGTTTCTCTCTCCACAACACTTTGCCCTCAAGGTTTCTCTCAACACTTTGCCCTCAAGGTTTCTCTCTCCACAACACTTTGCCCTGAAGTCGCTCATCACTTGGACAGCCCTGACATCCACACTGTGACGTCACCCACATCCAGTCATGACGCCACTCACGCCCCCCTGCAACATAACGTCACTCACAAACCACGTCGTGACGCCATTCACGTTCATGTAATAAAGCCATTCATAATATCCACACCGTCGACGTCACTAACAGTCATACCTTGACGTCACTAACATCGCATCACTAACACCACTTCACATACACATGTATACAACGTCATTCACATGTAATATATATGAATCACAATGTTACTCACATCGCATCATGACGTCACTCACATCCACACACTGTGACGTCATTCACATCTGCACTATGACGTAACCCGGGGTTGTTTTTTTTCCTTTATCTATTCACACACACACACACACACACACACACACACACACACACACACATGTATTATATATATATATACATTTGATTGTCTGTTCATTTATCTGTCCAACATTGACAAACAGGCAAGTGGACCTGTCGCACGTGCTATGAACACTGCCGGCCGGACCGAAATTTTATTCGAGCATTCCAGATCTGTACATACGTTGAATGCGCACGTGTGTGCTCTCTGTCACTCTATCTCTGTCTCTGTCTCTCTCTCTGTTTCCCTGTCTCTGTCTGTCGGTCTGTCTGCCGGTCTGTCTGTCTGTCTCTCCGTCTCTCTGTCTCGTTCTTTTCCTGACTCGGTGTGTGTGTGTGTGTGTGTGTGTGTGTGTGTGTGTGTGTGTGTGTGTGTGTGTGTGTGGACGCGCGCACGTGTGGACGGGTCTGTTGGAGCGCGAGCGCGCGTGTACATGTAGGCTACATGTGCCCCCAGCGCGCGCTTGTTGCGCATGAGCGCTTGGGTTGCTCGTGGATGTTTGCACAATGGCATGCAGCTGGCTGTGGCTGCAAAAATGCGTGCATAGCATGCACAGGGGGGGGGGGGGGATGGAAAAACAGGTCTTCAGAGAAGCGGGAGGGAAAAAA
>NC_134890.1:27785469-27800469 GCF_041734735.1 Babylonia areolata | reverse complement strand
TGTGTGTGTGTGTGTGTGTGTGTGTGTGTGTGTGTGTGTGTGTGTGATGGTGGTGTGGGGGGTGGGGGTGGACTAGGAATGAGCGGCGTGGTAGTAATGCCACTGAAACGGTACAGTATCAGTATCAGTATCAGTAGCTCAAAGAGGCGTTACTGCGTTCGGACAAATCCATACACGTTACACCACATCTGCCAAGCAGATACTTGACCAGCAGCGTAACCCAACGCGCTTAGTCAGGCCTTGAGGAGAAAAAAAAAGAAAAAAAAGAAAAGAAATCAAAAGATAATGATAATGACAATGATAATAATAAGAAATAAAAATAAAACAGACAATGATGATGATAAATAAGCAAATAAATAGCAAACCAACAACACAAACAACAACAACAACAGATGAACAAAAACAAAAGAACAAAACAAAAACAAAAAAAACAACAGGAACAACGTCTGTGCCGACGATGTGAGAAGAATCATCCAGACGAAGACAGGGAAGAGGTCGTTAACGACCCACAAACTCCACTAATTAAGACCACCTATATGTCTCCTGACGTACACAAGTCAGTGCTAATAACGAATTCATCAACTACAGCCCCCTGCAAACGTGAAGGTTAATTAACGAATTTTCCATCGCTTGGAGGGCAACCTTCCCCTTTCTGATCTTCACTTCGCTGTTCAAAAGTTCACCCGATGGGAAAAGACTTCACTGGTCGCCGCGTCGCCGTGTGTGTGACGGTAAGCTTCAGTTGAAATGATCACCTCAAGGGGGAGTCATTAGCAATGCATCTTCATCGTTGCCACGCACGCTGTGTAGTCATACATGAAGCAAGCGGGTTGAAAGGAGTTGTTTGGTTTTTTCGTTAGTCCTTTTTTTTGTTTGTTTGTTTTTATTTTGTTTGGTTGGTTGGTTGAAAGGAGTTATTAACTCACTCCGTACGGCCAGTCCTCTCTTCTCCTCTACACAGACCCCTTGGATGTCCAGTGGGTGTCTCAATGACCCAACCTTTAGCTTCCGTCGTCAGAATTGTGGTATTCTTTGTCAATATTCACCTCTTCAGTATGAGAGCCTTCCACTTGTAATATTTTGATGGTGGTAATTGGGGTGAAACGCCGTTAACGTCTTCTCTTTCGCCGTTCGTATGGAGAGAGTTAATTTAATGTTTTCTTCTGTGTTTCGTTTCCATTCATCTGCCTCATGGATTATACTGTATTGTATTAGTAGTAGTAGTAGGCCTCCTGCAGTCATGGCTGACCATGGATACAGTATATCCGACCTAATGTCTAATTGGGCTGTCTGCTTGGAGCAAGCAGCGTCGCCTGTGACTGTAGAGACCGATGCGAGAGAGACAGTCTCTGTCGCAGTGGTCACATGTGTAAGCTGATGCTGGTCTGTTGGCTGCCGTCCCTTTTCTGCGAGCTCGCTTTTCTGCTGCAGCAGCTGACAGTTTGTCCTCAACAATCCGTTGCTGATTCTTGAGAGTGCTTCTCCATCTGTTGCAGTCATCTGCAAGGTCCTCCCAGGACTCAGTGTTGATCTCAAGCGCTTTCATGTCACGTTTGCAAACGTCTTTGTATCTTTGTGGGCGGCCGATGCTTCTCTGCGCCGTAGCGAGCTCTCCATAAAGGATGTCTTTGGGATGCGACCATCTTCCATGCGGCGAACGTGGCCCAGCCAGCGCAGTCGATGCTGTCTCAGCATGGTATTGTGGTCGGGAGGCCAGCGCGAGTCAGGACATCGGTGTTTGTCACCATGTCGATTTCGGTGTCAAGGGAGAGGTTGTCGGTGATGGTGGACCCAAGGTAGGTGAACTGATGATCATACTGTGCTATATTTCATATCATATTATACTGTATTATTATGTATTACTCTACACTATACTGTATTAAAATATACTATACTATCAATTTATTTCTATCTGAAAAGATTTTTGTGTGTGCCGAGGTGTTAATTAACTCACTCAGTACGGCCAGCCCTCTCTTCTCCTCTACACAGACCCCTCGGATGTCCAGTGGGTGTCTCAATGACCCAACCTTTAGCTTCTGTCGTCAGAATTGTGGTATTCTTTGTCAACATTCACCTCTTCAGTATAAGAGCCTTCCGCTTGCAATATTTTGATGGTGGTAATTGGGGTGAAACGCTGTTAACGTCGTCTCTTTCGCCGTTCGTATGGAGACAGTTAAAAAAAGAAGAAGAAAAAAGAAAAATTGTAGGAGCTGAGTGTTGCTTTATAACCGGCTGTTTCTGTGTATCTCTTGTGGTGACTGGGCACCTGACTTGTTCTGAGGAAGGTCAGCACGGCGGCAGGAGAGGACTGGGCCCCACCTTCCTATCCCGAGCCCTAGACTCAGTGGGTGTGAATTCACTGATGGCCCCGATGGGCTCCCAGTTACAAGTTGGACAAGAAAATCAAACTGAGCGTGCAGTCATTCTGAGCTGCCGTTGTGCAGCATGCACTTGGCGCACTGGAAAAGAACCCATGGCAACGAGAGTGTTGTTCGAGAGTTGTCCTCAGGCAAAATCATGTAGAAGAAATTCACTCTGATTGGTACACAAATGTATATGCATGCGCTTACAGCTTGATTTGGCGCGTCGGGTTATACTGCCGGTCAGGCATCAATCAATCAGTCAATCAATCAATCAAACAATCAATCAATCAAAAATAATTCATTAATCCGCATGGAAATTAAGTTGTGCAATCACAGGCTCGTTGTAAACACCAGCATAAAATCATCATGCGCAACATAACAAGAGATTAAAACTAGTCAAATTAGAATTCCCAATAGCTGACGATAGACTAACCCCCCTCCGCTAAGGCATCTGCTTAGCAGATGTGGTGTAGCTTATATGGATTTGTCCGAACATAGTGACATCTCCTTGAGAAAGTGAAACTGAATCTTGGAAGGCGATGCAGAGTGGGACTGAAGCTGATCGTATAGAACCAGATTGGTTGTTAATGTTGTTAATGTTGAAGTAGTCACAGCGATATAATGGGGTAGGTTTGTTTATGCATAATTCATGACAGAGAGTGCTGATCTTGTACTGAGTTCTGTGTAATACTGGGAGTCAATGGAGCAAAAGACCGCTTGAGAGTTCCGTGCTTACTTAATAATGATAATAATAATGGATACTTATATAGCACACTATCCAGAAATCTGCTCTAGGTGCTTTACAAAAACGCTTTTGTTAACATAAAACATTATATCTATGTTACATACACACACCAAAATGTGACTAACACACACACACACACACACACACACACACACACACACACACACATTTTAACATACATGTGTATCTAGCTATCCTAACACATACGCACACATAGGCAGGCACAAACTTACATAAACACACGCACACACAATACACATTCATATACATGTATGTAGTTATGTACACATACATATGTATGCACACATAGTCAAGCACAGCTTTAAAAAAAAAAAAAAAAAAAAGGCACGTCACTTGACCTGTGCTCTCCAAGTTGATTGGCTCTCCGAAATTGCGAGCAACAAAGGCGATTGAGAGAGACAGAACGTGCGAAACAGCAGAGTTCTTTTTTCGATTTTTTTGCTCCGTATATATGTATGTTTTATTGTGTATAAGATGGCACTTCATTGTACGTAATTTTAAAAAAAACCTATTTTATCATCATCATTTACACACACACACACACACACACACACACATATATATATATATATATATATATATAATATTATTTTGTTTTTCCGTTGTACAGACTTTGGTTGTAGCAATGAAGGCTATCAAGTGAAGAAATGAAAGACTTGCTCCGATCCGGCGCCTTTGGTATATCTCGCAATTATGAGTAAAAGTTAGGTGCGCATGCGCAAGATCCAAGATGGCCGCGGAACTCTGGAGCGGTCCATTGAAAGAGAGTTAGTGATGTGCTTAGATACCTTCTTTCTGTGGTGATGTGTGTGTGTGTGTGTGTGTGTGTGTGTGTGTGTGTGTGTGTAGCTTACTATACTTCACAATTCAATGCAAGGTGTTTCGTCCTCTCTCTGACATCAGAATTCCACAAGCCGTTAATATGAGTAGTAGTTCTCTCATACATTTGTAAGTTGTGATACTTTACATTGCAATCGTCAGTATGAGTAATAGTTCTCTCATACATTTGTAAGTTGTGATACTTTACATTGCAATCGCCAATATGAGTAGTAGTTCTCTCACACATTTGTAAGTTGTGATACTTTACATTGCAATCATCAATTTGAGTAGTAGTTCTCTCATACATTTGTAAGTTGTGATACTTTACATTGCAATCGTCAGTATGAGTAATAGTTCTCTCATACATTTGTAAGTTGTGATACTTTACATTGCAATCGCCAATATGAGTAGTAGTTCTCTCATACATTTGTAAGTTGTGATACTTTACATTGCAATCGCCAATATGAGTAGTTACCTAAATAGTGATAGTCATAGTCGTAGTCATAGACTGCAGTAGCAACCGCTTCTTCCTCCTCCTCCTCCTCCTCCTTCTCCTCCTCCTCTTCCTCCTCCTCCATTTTATTCTTCTTCGTCTTCTTCTTAATGACGTTTCATTATTATTCTTGTTCTCTTTATCATTCTTATTATTTCTATTATTGTTATCGTTATCGTTATCATGATTATTATTATTATTATTATTATTATTATCAGCATCAGCATCATTATGTTGTTGTTGTTGTTCTTCTTCTTCTTGTTCTTCTTCTTCCTCCTTCTCATCCTCTTCTTCTTATCATTATTATCATCATTATCAGTATTACTATTATCATCGTCATTACTGTTATTTTTTTTAAATATTTTTTTATCATCATTATCATGATCATCTTAGTACATTGAGTCTCAGTAGCGAAATGCAGCGGAATTGTAGCCCGCTAAAAATTATTTTGATTATTTGGGGAAAAAAAAAGGAAGAAGAAGAAGAAGGCATTTGAAAACTGTCCCCGACTGAGAGTGACAATTCGGTGTACTTGATGCAGCTGGGCGAATCAGTCGTGTTGTTCAGCTGTGTATACATGTACACATTTTGATTTTCTGAGCACTCATTCGGATTTCTACGCGTAAAACATTTGTGGTAGTTATTAAAGAGAACACGAATGCATTAAAAAACAACAACAAAAAAACAACCCCAAAAAACCGAAGACAGTGAACTACTTTATGATGACGTAACCAGTCACATCCATTTGTGTAACAATTGAACAGTTCTCTTTGAATGAAACTTTACGTCCAGAATATTTTCATTTGAATAAAAAAAATTAAAAAAATTAAAACGATCGGTGTTGATACAGATCTTTAAAAAAAAAAAAAAAAAAAAAAAAAATCACACGTTGAGACTACGTGCACACACACACACACACACACACACACACACATGCATGTGCGCACGCACACGCACATGCACACACACACACACACGCGCGCGCACACACACACAGAATTAAAGCTGAGAGATTATAAAGAAAGAAAAGAAAGAAAAGGTAAATCAGCAAATATGTCAGTTTGTAAATGTTTATTTCGAACGAATCACACAGATGGTATGTGTGTTGTGTGCGTGCGGGCGCGCGTGCATACGTGGAAAACAGAGAATTACAGGGTGTTTTTAATCCATTCAAAATGAAAAAGGGATGAACAGAAAAAACCCAAACAGAAATAAAATGAAATAAAACTATTCGTGTAAGTATCAAATTCAAAAGTACACCTATAACAACGGGCACATTTGATAAAGACTGCATGCTAAACATTTTTTTTTTTTTTTTAATAGTTCTATCTGTGCTCCACATATTGGGTGTGTCAGTGTAAGACATGTTTAAACCAGACACACATATATAACGCATCTATACATACCTACGTGTACAAAATCAGAAACGATGACATTCAAATCTATAAAACGTTAAACTATGTCACGAACAATTAATGTGGCAAAATGTTTGAATATTGACCAAGTATGACAACCGTGAGAATACGTATACACAGGATTCGATATGGCTGAAAATAAGCCGGGATGATTTTTTTTTAATAATGTTATCAATATTTTTACTTATCAGTAGGGCACGGCACAAAAATATAGTGATGACGTAAAATGTTGCGTGGTCTATAAATCACGTCACCTAGACTTCTGTACACACTAATTCTTTTTTTCAGTGCGACGCTTTGGTCGCGTGGTTTTGGTGACAATGAAACGATGACGTTGGTGGTATGATGCAAGAACTTGGATCAGTCTGTCTTGAGTATTTTACACACAGGGTCATGGTCGAAAATTATTGGGAATTTTCGATTTGAATCTCTCTCTCTCTCTCTCTCTCTCTCTCTCTCTCTCTCTCACACACACACACACACACACACACACACACACACACACAGAGGTGAAGAGGGCGGGTGGTGTGAGTGGGAAATAAATAAAATGAATGACGAAAGAGAAAAAAAAAAGAGGGGGTGGGGGTGGGGATGTGGGGGTGGGGAGGGGGGCGGGGGCGAGGGTATAAAAATAAACAAGATACATGATTAACTCCGAAATAACCATGATATTGCACTGTCTTTGACTGTCAGTATATTACGAGCATCTCAAATAGAAACCAAGGTGAGTTTGTGGCTTGATGATGACGACGATGATGACGACGACGAAGAAGATGACGATGTAAAGCAGCAGCCGAAGCAACCTATCATCGCCACCATCATCACCAATAATGGAAACAACTTCGACGACAACGAGAACGATTACAACAACACCAACAACAATAATAATCAAATAACAATAATAATCACCATCATCATATAGTTACCATCACACAATGATGATGATGATGATGATGATGATGCTAGTGATGATCATTGTCATTATCATCATCATCATCATTTATATATTCATCCATTCACCTCTCTCTTTCTCTCTATGCCCCAACCAGATAAAATTTTGGTTCCACCACCATCATCATTTTCATAATATCACCTTTTTTAAATTTTAACAGCAGCAGCAGCAGCAATATCGATTGTGGTTGTAGTGGTTGAAGTAAAAAAGTAGAAATAGAACTTGTAGTAGTGGTAGTAGATGTAGCAGTAGTAGCAGCAGCAGCAGCAGTAGTAGTACTAGTAGTAGCAGCAGCAGCAGCAGCAACAGTGGTAGTATTAGTAGTAGCAGTAGTAGTATCAGCAGCAGCAACAGTAGTAGTAGTAGTAGTAGTAGTAGTAGTAGTAGACGACACCAAACTATGTGACTTCAAGAAATGTCGTTTATATGGGGGCTAGGCTTGGCTAACAGAATGTTAATTCCCGATACAAAGTGAAAAAAAAAGAAAAACAAGAAAGGCAAGGCCTTCAAGACTCACTTGTGATAAATTAAGTCCCCTAGCATTAATTACAGAGTAATTTCCCTTTTTTACTATCTGCACCAAAACGTTTGCAAAATAAATAAAAATTCCATGCTTAGCAAAAGAAGTTCCTGTTTGAACAAAAAATGATAATAATGACTCCTCTTGTTGTTGTGTCAGAATAAGAGGTCAAAGTGCCAAGTTTAGAGAATACAAAAAATATAAATGTAACAGTAAATGCAGTTTGCATATAATTAGGCTTCTTTTTTTTAATTTTTTTGTGCCCATCCCAGAGGTGCAATATTGTTTTAAACAAGATGACTGGAAAGAACTGAACTTTTCCTATTTTTATGCCAAATTTGGTGTCAACTGACAAAGTATTTGTCAATGTTAAAGTTTACCACGGACACACAGACACACAGACACACGGACACACACACACACACACACACACACACACAGACAACCGAACACCGGGTTAAAACATAGACTCACTTTTTTTTTTTTTTTTTTTTTTTTGCTGCCCCATCATCTGCACCGTTTCAGTGGCATTACTCCCACGCCGCTCATTTAGATTCCCCTTTACACAGCCACACCCGGGTTCGTCCGTCGCAGTTCCAGCGTCGGCAATCCACAGGGAACCATCGATGTTAGGTCGCCAGGAGGCCACACACCAGAGGAGACCCTGCACTGCTGCTGAGTCACTTCGGTGGTGTTCAGTGGTGCCTGTTCTGTTTTAACGTACTTAGGACACCACCTACTAAACCCCCTACTAACGACAATAATGGCTTAGTCGCGGAGCCAGACTGAGTGAGCGTCCCTCCCAGAGTGGAGACCGCCACCACGTCCCTCAAACAACAGCCCCCCATGAATCTGCCGACACTGACGACATTGACAGGACTCACCCCAAGCACGGAAGTGGAGGGGTATCGAAACTGAGGTCACCATGAGAGCAGGGCATGAAAGGCCACAGACATTGAGACTATTTTGTTTATATTGATGACGATGAAAGAGCAGGAGGATGACGATGATGATGACGATGTTGCTATGGAGGTCCATTTTGGTATGGAACTGCGTGACAAGGCTGTACTCTACGCTTCCTGTCATAATGATATCCCGGCGTTAACCAGGCCCGAGAGATACAGACACTTGCAGTGTTGGTCAGGTAATTAGAGCAACACACCCAAAGACGCATCCTTGAAGTGGATGACACTCGACTGTGTGGTCCCAGTCTCCCCATTTAAGCCCATAGCACACTCAACTCTGGGTAGGAGCCGGCCACGGGCCGAAAAACCCACCTCCGCTGGGATTCGAACCCGCGTCCTCCCAGCCGTCAGTCCGCGACGCTAACCACTTCGCCACGGCGGCTGGTACATAGACTCACTTTGTTTACACAAGTGAGTCAAAAAAGCAAGTAAAAAAAAAATCAATATTGTATTATTCTTCAGTCATTGCTGATGTGCATTTCACTGTTCCTTGTGTTCCATTTCATTCATTCATTCATTCATTCATTCATTCATTCATTCATTCATTCTTTCTTTCTTTCTTTCTTTTTTTCTTTTGTTTCTTCCTTTTTATTCTTTCTTTCTTTCTTTTTCATTCGTTCCAAGAATATGAACAATGGCATACAGTGAGTACAGTGTTATTGATATTTTCAGCACGTTACTTTTTAGATGTAATTGGATTTAATTTAATTCAATTCAATTAATTATTGTTGTTTTTTTTATATAATAAATTGAATTGAATTTATCTCAGTTCGCTTTCATTTGATTTCATTTGGTTTGGTTCAGTTGAGTAGTATTTGATTTACTTGATTCCATTTAATCTAATCGTCAACTGTCGCTGCACGTTATACTAGGCAGAGATTTATTCTAATTGAATGGACCGTAGATAATGGTAGGGATGCAGAAAGCAAGCCGTTTATTATTTTTTCCTACAACGGACAAGCGAATCAGTGATATATATTTTTTTTCATAGCGCCGGGACATATTCTGTCTATAATTATGGGTCCGAATCACCCTTTTCAGAGAGGTTGACAGGGAGTCACACTGTTTGTGCAAAGTCACAGAAAAAACAAGTCATGGGAAGGTGTCACTGTTTGTGCAAAGACACAGAAAAACCAAGTCATGGGAAGGTGTCACTTTTTGTGCAAAGAAACATAAAACCAAGTCATGGGAAGGTGTCACTGTTTGTGCAAAGACACAGAAAAACCAAGTCATGGGAAGGTGTCACTGTTTGTGCAAAGACACAGAAAAACCAAGTCATGGGAAGGTGTCACTGTTTGTGCAAAGACACATAAAACCAAGTCATGGGAAGGTGTCACTGTTTGTGCAAAGTCACATAAAACCAAGCAATAGGAAGGTGTCACTTTGTGTGCAAAGACACATAGAAACCAAGTCATGGGAAGGTGTCACTGTTTGTGCAAAGACACATATAAACAAGTCATGGGAAGGTGTCACTGTTTGTGCAAAGACACAGAAAAACCAAGTCATGGGGAGGTGTCACTGTTTGTGCAAAGACACAGAAAAACCAAGTCATGGGAAGGTGTCACTGTTTGTGCAAAGACACAGAAAAACCAAGTCATGGGAAGGTGTCACTTTGTGTGCAAAGTCACAGAAAAACCAAGTCATGGGAAGGTGTCACTGTTTGTGCAAAGACACATAAAAACCAAGTCATGGGAAGGTGTCACTGTTTGTGCAAAGACACATAGAAACCAAGTCATGGGGAGGTGTCACTGTTTGTGCAAAGCCACAGAAAACCAAGTCATGGGAAGGTGTCACTGTTTGTGCAAAGTCCCAGAAAAACCAAGTCATGGGAAGGTGTCACTGTTTGTGCAAAGACACATAGAAACCAAGTCATGGGAAGGTGTCACTGTTTGTGCAAAGACACAGAAAAACCAAGTCATGGGAAGGTGTGACTTTGTGTGCAAAGACACAGAAAAACCAAGTCATGGGAAGGTGTCACTGTTTTTGCAAAGACACAGAAAAACAAGTCATGGGAAGGTGTCACTGTTTGTGCAAAGACACAGAAAAACCAAGTCATGGGAAGGTGTCACTTTTTGTGCAAAGTCACAGAAAAAACCAAGTCATGGGAAGGTGTCACTGTTTGTGCAAAGACACAGAAAAACCAAGTCATGGGAAGGTGTCACTGTTTGTGCAAAGACACAGAAAAACCAAGTCATGGGGAGGTGTCACTGTTTGTGCAAAGACACAGAAAACCAAGTCCCACTGTGGACGATGACAACATGGGCACATGATCAACCATCAAGAAATGAACCACCTAGCCATGGGCATGAACATGATGGGTCATTATATGAACATGGACCTGGGCCCCTTTATCAACAGGAACAGGTATCCATTCTGTGAACGTGGACTGGACAAGTGTCGCTTTATGATGAGGAACAGCGAGTCATCATAAAAAAACATGAGCATGCACGGATGACACACGAACAAGAGTCGTCTATGACAAGGAATACATTCTCATCCTATAAACATCAACTTGAGTCATTATATATATATATATATATATATATATATATATATATATGTGTGTGTGTGTGTGTGTGTGTGTGTGTGTGTGTGTGTGTGTGTTTATATGTGTGTGTGTTTAAATGTGTAAATGTGTGTGTGTGTGTGTGCGTGCGTGCGTGCGTGCGTGCGTGTGTGTGTGTGTGTGTGTGTGTGTGTGTGTGTGTGTGTGTGTGTGTAAATGTCAACGTGAACAAGGGGAACATGAACCCTTGTTATGACCACGAACCAGGAGTCATTCTATGAACACAACACTGGCGTCATTATCATGAACACAGACACAAAGTCTGTCCACTGACACGATGGACACGACTCACTCTGTGAACACGAACAAAGAATCATACACCCCTGTCCCCCCTCGCACCCCCCCTCCTCCACACCCGCTCCCCCTGCCCACTCCCACCCACCCCACATCCCCGCCCCCCAGATCGAAGTATGACTTCCTACATGACGGGGGGTAAAAACGGTCACACACGTAAAAGCCCACTCGCGTCAATAGTATATGAGTGAACGTGGGAATCGCAGCCCACGAACGAAGAAGTAGCAGATGATGAATACGTACAGGAGTTGATAAACCTGCACACGAGTCGTTTTATCAACACATTGACCGCCAGTTAATGTTGCGGACATCACCGCACACAGCCCGTGGATTCTTTCGTCAAGCCATGTTCAGGGACATTATTATAGCGCTGACTGGGTCATTCGGTCCGTGTGGAAACAAACAGCAGACGACGACGTGTATTCTTTCCCGTGTGTGGAAAGTGAGGAGTCATTTCCAGGATTAAATAAACAACAACAAAAAACGAAACAAAACAAAAAAGTTTTTTTTTTGTTTGTTTGTTCTGTGTGTGGATACTAACGAGTCATGTCCAGGATTTTAAAAAAGCAAAATAACAACAATAACAACAAAAAAAAACAAAAAAAACAAACAAAAAACAAAACAAATGCAAAAAGTGTCTTTTTCAGGATTAAAACAACAAGAACAACAAAAAAACGTGTCTTTTTATTGTATGTGTGGATACTGACGAGCCATTCTCAAGATACACAAGGTACCAAGCAATCCCTTCCCCCACCATCACCACCACCAACAGCGGTGGAATCGTAATCACTGTTCCTCGCAACTTAAAAACGGGCGACTCTACACTTTCGCCGAATCGCTTTTGCTGCTGCTGCTGCTGCAGCTATCACTGACGCTATTGTTACTGTTGTTGCTGGTGTTGGTGTTGTTGCTGGTGGTGGTGGTGTTGATGGTGTTGTTGTCGATGTCTCTGATGACGATGGTGGAGTGGTTGTACAGCCCTTCCTCCATCAACATCTGTGCCAAAGGGTTCCGGACCCCGCAGCCCTTCTTCAGCTTGGCTCGCTTGTTCTGGAACCAGATCTTCACCTGGTGGAGACACACAGAGAGACGCTTTGAAACTTTAATGCCATTGGCCATGAGGTCCTTTTGACATGGGACATCTTCACCTGGTGGGGACACACACAGAGACGCTTTGAAACTTTAATGCCATTGGCCATGAGGTCCTTATGGCATGGGACATCTTCACCTGGTGGGGACACACACAGAGACGCTTTGACACTTTAATGCCATTGGCCATGAGGTCCTTATGGCATGGGACATCTTCACCTGGTGGGGACACACACAGAGACGCTTTGACACTTTAATGCCATTGGCCATGAGGTCCTTATGACATGGGACATCTTCACCTGGTGGGGACACACACAGAGACGCTTTGACACTTTAATGTCATTGGCCATGAGGTCCTTATGACATGGGACATCTTCACCTGGTGGGGACACACAGAGACGCTTTGACACTTTAATGTCATTGGCCATGAGGTCCTTATGACATGGATGAATGCATCAGCATGCTTTCAGTTTATGACAAGCCATTATAATAAACGATTGAGAGTGGTGAAAGCAAATAATGAAACAAAACAAAGTTCCTTCTTTGAAGAAAACAATTACAGTAACTATCAGGCCACCCAACACATGATAACTCCGTTCATTCATCTATCAATGCGCCATGCAACATATCCCAACAGAGAGAGAATACGAATACGAATACGAAATTGTTTATTCAGATTTAGGCCTAAGCCCCTTACTGAAGGGGTAAGTCACAATTATATCAATTCACACAAATACTTTTCAAAAACACATTGTTTAACATTTACACTTCAGATGCTTGTTATAATTATGATCTGAGTTATAGCAATACGCAATCGCTTTCAGGCATATATATATATATATCGGGATTGTAGCTGCGTTGGTGTGTCTTTGACTACCGTTTTATCGTTTAGACAGATATCAGTCTATCAATCAATCAATCAATCAATCAATCAATCTATCTATCTATCTATCTATCTATCTATCTGTCTATCTCTCCCTGCTGCGACTGTAACTGTGTTGGTATGTGTTTGACTAAAGTTTTATCGTTTAAAACATATCTATCTATCTATCTATCTATCTATCTGTCTGTCTATCCCTGCTGCGACTGTAACTGTGTTGGTGTGTCTTTGACTAAAGTTTTATCGTTTAAAACAGATATCTATCTATCTATCTATCTATCTATCCCCACTGCGACTGTTGCTGCGTTGATGTGTCTTTGACTAAAGTTTTATCGTTTAAAACAGATATCTATCTATCTATCTATCTATCTATCTATCTATCTATCTATCTATCTATCTATCTATCTATCTATCTATCTATCCCTGCTCCGACTGTAACTGTGTTGGTGTGTCTTTGACTAAAAATTTATCGTAAAAAACAGATATCTATCTATCTATCTATCTATCTATCCCTACTGCGACTGTAGCTGCGTTGATGTGTCTTTGACATAAGTTTTATCGTCTAAACCAGATATCTATCTGTCTATCTGTCTCTCTCTATATTCATATGCACCCACTGCGATTGCAGCTGCGTTGACGTGCGCCTTTGACAAAAAGTTTGCTGTCTTCTTCTTCTTCTGCGTTCACTCGTATGCACACGAGTGGGCTTTTACGTGTATGACCGTTTTTACCCCGCCATGTAGGCAGCCATACTCCGTTTTCGGGGGTGTGCATGCTGGGTATGTTCTTGTTTCCATAACCCACCGAACGCTGACATGGATTACAGGATCTTTAACGTGCGTATTTGATCTTCTGCTTGCATATACACACGAAGGGGGTTCAGGCACTAAGCAGGTCTGCACATATGTTGACCTGGGAGATCGTAAAAAATCTCCACCCTTTACCCACCAGGCGCCGTCACCGTGATTCGAACCCGGGAAACTCAGATTGACAGTCCAACGCTTTAACCACTCGGCTATTGCGCCCGTCATTTGCTGTCTAATTCAAACATGACATATAATATACACACCTACCTGCGATTCGCTGAGCCCCAAGTCTGTGGCCAGGGAGATACGGCGGGTCTCAGTCAGGTAGGGGCAGTCCTGGAACTCTGAGCGCAGCCTCTGCAGCTGAGCCGTGCTGAAGGCGGTGCGGGGCCTCTTGTCGGCGGAGCTCTTCGTCTGGCGGGGCTTCCGGTACCGGGGGCCTGACACACACACAGGGGGAGAAATGAATGAATGAATGAATGAATGGATGAATGAATGAATGAATAGATAAATGAATGAATGAATGAATGAATTAATTAATTAATGAACAAATAGACAAATGAATGTATGAATGAATGAATGAATGAATGAACAAATAGGTAAATGAATGAATGAATAAATAGATAAATGAATGAATGAATAAATAGTTTGACAACTAACTAAATAACTAAATGAATAAATAGGTAAACAAACACATTAGATAAATGAATGAATATGTAAATAAATAAATAATTTAATAAATAGATAAACGAATGAATGAATAAATATATAGATAAATAAATAAACGAATGAATACATACGAACGAATGAATACATACATACATACATACATACATTCATTCGTACATACGTATAATACGTACATGCATACACACACACATACATACATACATGATAAATAAATGCATACATACATAAATACATACATGCATACATACATACACAAATAAATAAGCACATAAAGACATGAATGAATAAATGGATAATACAATAACTATAAAAGTGAATTAAACGATTTAATTGTTGAATAAGTAAATAGACAGACAGACAGATACACAGATAAATATGTAGA
>NC_134890.1:27777969-27780469 GCF_041734735.1 Babylonia areolata | reverse complement strand
GGGGGGTGGTGGGTGGTGGTGGAGAGGGGTAGTGTGAGTGCGAAGAGATACAGGTAGAATAAGGAAGTCACTGTTCATTTCCCTCCCCCCCCCCCTTCTGTTTCCACCTCTGTGTGTGTGTGTGTGTGTGTGTGTGTGTGTGTGTGTGTGTTGTGTGTGTGTGTGTGTGTGTGTGTGTAGACCTGTCTCTGTCTCTCTTTCCTTCTATTTTACTCGAGCGTGAGTGAGAGAGAGAGAGAGAGAAAGAGAGAGAGAGAGAGAGAGAGAGAGTGTGTGTGTGTGTGTGTGTGAGAGAGAGAGAGAGAGAGAGAGAGAGAGAGAGAGAGTGCGTGCGTGAGTGTGTGTGAGTAGGTGTGTGTGTGTGTGTGTGAGAGAGAGAGAGAGAGAGAGAGAGAGAGAGAGAGTGCGTGCGTGCGTGTGTGTGAGTAGGTGTGTGTGTGTGTGTGTGTGTGTGTGTGTGTGTGTGTGCGCGCGCGCGTGTGTGCGCGCAATCACATTAACTACCAGAAACAAAACGCAAAGATATTTGTTTTGTAAGGGGTGGGCGGGGACGAAGGCCGGGGGCGGGGAGGGAGGGGGGGGGGAGTTGTGGGTGGTGGGTGGATTGGGGGGCGGGGGATAGCGGACGAGTGATGGGGATAGGAGGAGACAGACAACCCTTGAAGGGCCCCACAAACAACAACAACAACAACAACCATATCACTAATATCAGCTGCAACATCGTTAAAGTTGCTGGCCACACCTCACCTTGATATATCGGGCTAAAAAAGGTAGAGCGGGTGTGTGTGTGTGTGTGTGTGTGTGTGTGTGTGTGAGGTGGGGGAGAGCGGAGGTTGGGGGGTTGGAGGGGGGGGGGGGGTGGTCGCGGGGCACATCAGGGGCGCGAAAAGCTTTAAAATAATGTGTGCCTTTTGACGCGTTCAGTTGGTCAGGTTTACTCCGGTACAGTCATGTTTATGACATGATCATTAATGACTTGTGGGGTTCGGGGTTTTTTTTTGTTTTTTTTTTTTTTTTTTTTTTTTTTTGCTGTTTGTTGTTGTTGTTGTTGTTTTTTAGATCGTCTGTCGTGGACAACGCACGGGCGTTGTTTTTTTTTTTTTTTTTTAATTACATATTTATTTTACCGTGTGTATGTGTGTGTGTGTGTGTGTGTGTGTGTGTGTGTGTGTGTGTGTGTGTGTGTGTGTGTGTGTGTGTGTGTGATCTTCAGTTTAATGGAAGTGGAAGTGTTATTAGACGGCGTGTGTGTGTGTGTGTGTGTGTGTGTGTGTGTGTGTGTGTGTGTGTGTGTGTGTGTGTGTGTGTGTGTGTGTGTGTGTGTGTCTGTGTGTGTACTTGGCGTGATTAAAGAAAAAAACAAACAACATATCTACATATCTACATATATATATATATATATATATATATATATATATATACTTAATAATCTAACACAAAAAAAAGTCCACACTCTTTATTGGTGTTCTCGTTCGTTCTTGCTGTTTGAGAGGCAGGTGCAGAGGAGTAACGCTGGCGGTGGGGTGGGGAGGGGGGTGAGGATGGGGGGTGGGGGAGAGCGGAGGGTGTGCATTTATGTGCTTGTATGTGTGTGTGTGTGTGTGTGTGTGTGTGTGTGTGTGTGTGTGTGTGTGTGTGTGTGTGTGTGTGTGTGTTGGTACGCGCCCTTGATTTTGGTTTTATGTTGTATTTGTTAGCGTCTGTGAACGTGGTGCAGGTGTTGTTGACAAAGCGAGCGTGTTTGCGAATTTCTTTTTATTAGGATTTTTTTTTTTTTTTTCAAATTTTTAAGATTACAAACTCGTAATATTACTGTTGCAGTGTTTATTATACATTCTTTTTAAACTAAGGGGTGCAGTATACGTAATGAAACAATTTACTAAAAAGTTATAAATGCATAGCATTTTTTTGTTTATATCACACACACACACACACACACACACACACACACACACACACACACACACACACACACACACACACACACACTGTTTAAATATCATCAAATCATTTAAACTCATTTACACACTAATAATGTTTCGTCACACACATACCCTGATCTCATAATCACCACGGGTGCAATAGCCGAGTGGTTAAAGCGTTCAACTTTCAATCTGAGGGTCCCGGGTTCGAATCTGGGTGACATCGCCTGGTGGGTAAAGGGTGGAGGTTTTTCCGATCTCCCAGGTCAACATATGTGCAGACCTGCTTGTGCCTGAACCCCTTTCGTATGTATACGGCAAGCAGAAGATCAAATACGCGCGTTAAAGATGTCAGCGTTCGCTGGGTTATGGAAACAAGAACATACCCAGCATGCACACCCCCGAAAACGGAGTATGGCTGCCTACATGGCGGGCCGGGCAAAAGCGGACATACACGTAAAAGCCCACTCGTGTACATACGAGTGAACGTGGGAGTTGCAGCCCACGAACGAAGAAGAAGAAGAAGCAGACAAAGAAGAATCACCACCAAAATTAAAACACACGAAACACACTCAGAA
>NC_134890.1:27750469-27772969 GCF_041734735.1 Babylonia areolata | reverse complement strand
TTTTTTTTTTATTTGTTTTGTGTGTGTGTAGCTGTTGCGCTCGTCATGAGATGACTATGTGGACGACGTTCATGTTGGTGATGATGATGATGATGAGGAGGAGGAGGAGGATAGTGGTGGTGGTGGTGGTGGGGTAGGGTGGGTTGTGGTGATTGGTTGGAGACCTGAAGATGAGAGGGGGGGGGGGATAAAGACACGAAGAAGAGAAAACATATATATATAGATAGAAAGAGAGAAATATATTGAGAGAGAGAGAGAGAGAGAGAGAGAGAGAGAGAGAGAGAGAGAGAGAGAACTCAGAACGTTTGTATTCAAGGATTAAGATTTTAGGCATAGCCTATTCTTTCAATCTGTCCTTGCTAATCTACATCTATTACAAATAACACACACATAAATGAAATGAAAGGAAAAGGTATTCATGCAGAAGGGTATACATGATGAAGAAAGCGCACACACATACATACACACACACGCGCGAACACACACACTGACAGCACCCCCTCCCTCACCGCACACACTAAGAATGACAGATGGATAGGACAGTGAGTCAGAGAGAGAGAGAGAGAGAGAGAGAGAGAGAGAGAGAGAGAGAGAGATAGATAGAGAGAGAGAGAGAGAGAGAGAGAGAGAGAGAGAGATGTCATCAGTATAGAAGTTCCAGAAACATCCGGGTGTTCAAAAGGTACAGTATTGTTACTGCCTCTGAAATCGACGTGTGGCAAGTGCAGCATACTACAGTGATCAATGCGAGGAAAACCATGACGACGATGACCACCTCCCTTCCCCCCAGCCCCCTCCCCCCAAAAAAAAACAAAAAGAAAAAAAAAGAAAAAAAAGAAAATCAACCAACCAACCAAACAAAAAACAACAACAACAATAACAAAAAAAAGCACATCAGAAAATGAATAGACAAATTAACAAATAAACAAAGAATGAAATAAATGAAAAGAAAAACGAAAATCAACTTTTATGGCAAAACAGCCCAACGTCACTGCAGTCATCACCATACAGTATACAAAAATAGTTTTCTTTTTTTTTTTTCCAAACAAAGTTACGAAATCAGCGGCATCACATTCAGGCCAACACATTTCAACTATTTTATGATAAAGAATTATTGTTATCATTACTATTATTATCATTATCATTGTTGTTGTTTTTTTCATTCCCTTCGTCGTCTTTGTTTTCTAATTTATTTCTTCTTCTTTTTTTAAAATTATTCTGCTGCTCTTGTTATGTTCATAAGTACGTGTGGTTTCAGACAAAAGAGATTTTTGTTCACTTGGTTTAGAGAAATGGGGGGAAAGAAATAAAAGAATGTGTGTATACATACATTTTAAACTAACAAGAAAGACATAGAAATAAAGACATGATGCGTTCCAAATGTGTTCATCTTCACTCTCTACTTAGATTGATAGTGACAGCACTGTGTTAAAAAAAAACAAAACATGTTACTGTCAGCGACCCTTGTAGCTTCTGTTTCGAGCGCTGGAGCCACTTGCATTGCTCGGACGGAAGAGCCTAGTATGGTCGTAACCCGCTACTAACTGTGTGTAGTATGGAACTGACCAATGGCATAGTTCGGACAACGTAGGCATTTAGTCACGTGTAACTGTCAAAAAGTTAGAACCAAGCAATGCAACTGGCACCTGGAGAGGGGAGGCGGGGTGGGGGGGTGGGGGTTACATTTAATCATTCATTTACTTCATTAATGATCACCATTACAATTGCCGGCCTGTCAAAATGGTTGTTTTTTTTCTGGGAAGGGTTAAAAGAAACGTCAAGTATATGTTCTCAGTACCAAAGGCTCTTATCTAATGTGCTCTCATTTGTTCTTTCTTTGTGAGTATGTAAGATTTTTTTTTTTTCTTTTTTTGCCTGGAATGAAGATGTTTTTGCGACAGACTCGCGTTTTTCTTGTCGTATCATTTGGCACCAATTAAAAAACAAAGCAAAAACAAAATAAAACAAAACAAAACCCAAACAAACAAACAGACAAAGTTTTAGATTAGATTTTTTTTTTCAAAGAGAAAATGTATCGTCGATTTATGGAATTAATTAATAACATGAAATCTGACCTCAATACGTTTTTGAGGTGAGAGTCACATTCAAAATCGATCAAGAAACATGCAGACCTACAACAGTATAGACACAGATATGCACACTACACAGCATATATACGTTTCGATACTTATCGTAATCACATGTTGTCGGTAGTGTCGATGTAGTAACCACTACCATTAGATAGACCCAGCCCCCACCCCCCCAACGCCTCCCCCCCACCCCCCTCCTTCTCTCCGCCTTCCCTCTCCCACCTTTCCTGGAATTATAATCCCCG
This sequence comes from Babylonia areolata, assembly GCF_041734735.1. Classification (NCBI taxonomy): domain Eukaryota; kingdom Metazoa; phylum Mollusca; class Gastropoda; order Neogastropoda; family Buccinidae; genus Babylonia; species Babylonia areolata. The sequence continues at coordinate 27,770,634 of NC_134890.1, read as the reverse complement.
TTGGAATATCCCCTGAGGTTGGTAATCGACGTTTCTGGTTAATCCCACAGTAATGAACCAACTAGACGGGCGCAATAGCCGAGTGGTTAAAGCGTTGGACTGTCAATCTGAGGGTCCCGGGTTCGAATCACGGTGACGGCGCCTGGTGGGTAAAGGGTGGAGATTTTTACGATCTCCCAGGTCAACATATGTGCAGACCTGCTAGTGCCTGAACCCCCTTCGTGTGTATATGCAAGCAGAAGATCAAATGCGCACGTTAAAGATCCTGTAATCCATGTCAGCGTTCGGTGGGTTATGGACACAAGAACATACCCAACATGCACACCCCCGAAAACGGAGTATGGCTGCCTACATGGCGGGGTAAAAACGGTCATACACGTAAAAGCCCACTCGTGTGCATACGAGTGAACGCAGGAAAAGAAGAAGAAGAAGAACCAACTAGAGACCCACAAAATGACGTGCTTGATAGAAGAAACATCAACAGAGAAACAAACAGAAAAAGGCACAGAAAATATTTGTATTTTGTATTTGTATTTCTTTTTTTTCTTTTTTTTTTTTTATCACAACAGATTTCTCTGTGTGAAATTCGGGCTGCTCTCCCCGTGGAGAGCGCGTCGCTACACTATAGCGCCACCCCCCCCCCCCCCCCCCCCTTTTTTTTCTTTTTTTTTTTTTTTTTTTTTTTTTGGTACGTGCAGTTGTGGTTTTTTTTTGGTTTTTTTCTATCGAAGTGGATCTTTCTACAGAATTTTGCCCTTGTGTTGCCGTGGGATTTTTTACGTGTGCTAAGTGCATGCTGCACACAGGATCTCGGTTTATCGTCTCATCCCGAATGACTAGCGTCCAGACCACCACTCAAAATATCGGCGGCTGAGCCGTGATTGGAACCAGCGCGTTCAGATTCCTAGGCGGACGACGCGTTACCTCTAGGCCATCACTCCACGTGGGAGTTAACGAAAAATGACAAGAAAACAACAACAGCAGCAGCAGCAGCAGCAGAAAGCAGAAGATGCAGAAAGCTGTCTGTGAAATCAGCCTTCAACGCTCTTCTTGGCTTCAAATAGACGAATTTTGGTATTCGCTAGGAGTATTAATTAAAATGACAGCCAGTGAGGGCAAGGCAGGCAGGAGAAAAAACAAACTAATCATACCAAGTCACATCACGTTGCCTTCAGCCCAGCCGACCACAAGGGACCAACTCAGGGGCAAGGTAGACGTAAAAGGTCAATTAAAACAATGTAAAAAAAAAAAAAGAAAAAAAAAAAAAAAAGCCATATCCGCGTCTCGCACAGTCCACGGAAGTTTTAAATCAAATCAAAGAAAAAATATCTTTTTTCTTCGGGAACTGTAAAAAACAACAGAGAAACACCCAGAGGAACACTAGTGGACAAGGTCTACATGAATCTAGCAATGTGTAAAATGTAGATGTTTGTCTGATTGGAGAAAACAATAACGTATAACAAAGCACGTGTTATCACTGACACCCGAATTCCTTTTTCTTTCTTTTTTTTTTCCACACACAGCCTACTCTTCCATTCCGACAGTGGCCCGAAATGAAGAGAATAGAATTGTTCATATTGATACAGAAAAGAATCGGTCATGTTGATACAGAAAAGAATCGGTCATATTGATACAGAAAAGAATCGGTCATGTTGATACAGAAAAGAATCGGTCATATTGATACAGAAAAGTATCGGTATTGATACAGAAAAGAATCGGTCATATTGATACAGAAAAGAATCGGTCATATTGATACAGAAAAGAATCGGTCATATTGATACAGAAAAGAATCGGTCATATTGATGAAAAGAATCGGTCATATTGATACAGAAAAGAATCGGTCATATTGATACAGAAAAGAATCGGTCATGTTGATACAGAAAAGAATCGGTCATGTTGATACAGAAAAGAATCGGTCATGTTGATACAGAAAAGTATCGGTCATATTGATACAGAAAAGTATCGGTCATATTGATACAGAAAAGAATCGGTCATATTGATACAGAAAAGAATCGGTCATATTGATACAGAAAAGAATCGGCCATATTGATACAAAAAAGTATCGGTATTGTTGATGCAGAAAAGAATCGGTCATATTGATGAAAAGAATCGGTCATATTGATACAGAAAAGAATCGGTCATATTGATACAGAAAAGAATCAGTATTGATACAGAAAAGAATCGGCCATATTGATACAAAAAAAGTATCGGTATTGTTGATGCAGAAAAGAATCGGTCATATTGATGAAAAGAATCGGTCATGTTGATACAGAAAAGAATCGGTCATATTGATACAGAAAAGAATCGGTATTGATACAGAAAAGAATCGGTCATATTGATACAGAAAAGAATCGGTCATGTTGATACAGAAAAGAATCGGTCATGTTGATACAGAAAAGAATCGGTCATGTTGATACAGAAAAGAATCGGTCATGTTGATACAGAAAAGAATCGGTCATATTGATACAGAAAAGAATCAGTATTGATGCAGAAAAGAATCGGTCATATTGATACAGAAAAGAATCGGCCATACTGATATCGAAAAGAATCGTTATTGATACAGAAAAAAATCGGCCATATAAATACAGAAAAGAATCGGTCATGTTGATACAGACAAGAATCGGTCATATTGATACAGAAAAGAATCGGTCATATTCATACAGAAAAGAATCGGTATTGATACAGAAAAGAATCGATCATATTGGTACAGAAAAGAATCGGTCATATTGATGAAAAGAATCGGTCATATTGATACAGAAAAGAATCGGTCATATTGATACAGAAAAGAATCGAATCGGCCATATTGATACAGAAAAGAATCGGCCATATTGATACAGAAAAGAATCGGCCATATTGATACAGAAAAGAGAAAAGAATCGGCCATATTGATACAGAAAAGAATCGGTCATGTTGATACAGAAAAGTATCGGTATTGATACAGAAAAGAATCGGTCATATTGATACAGAAAAGAATCGGTCATATTGATGAAAAGAATCGGTCATATTGATACAGAAAAGAATCGGTCATATTGATACAGAAAAGAATCGGTCATGTTGATACAGAAAAGAATCGGCCATGTTGATACAGAAAAGAATCGGTCATGTTGATACAGAAAAGAATCGGTCATATTGATACAGAAAAGAATCGGTCATATTGATACAGAAAAGAATCGGTCATGTTGATACAGAAAAGAATCGGTATTGATACAGAAAAGAATCGGTCATATTGATACAGAAAAGTATCGGTCATATTGATACAGAAAAGTATCGGTATTGATACAGAAAAGTATCGGTATTGATACAGAAAAGAATCGGTCATATTGATACAGAAAAGAATCGGTCATATTGATACAGAAAAGAATCGGTCATGTTGATGCAGAAAAGAATCGGTCATATTGACGACAGTGGGAAAGTGGCTGGCGCGACAAGCTTCCGAGTGAATTAAAAATCAAAACATCCATACATATGCAAAACAACACGAAGAAATCAAATCAGTCATTAATAAATCGATAGAGCAAAAGGGTCACAGACGGCCTAGAATACTGTTCAGAAAATGATCAACAGATCTGCCTCAAGTTCAAAAGATGGTCAGTGCAAACAAAACAAAAAGGCATTCTTCTTCATCTTCTTCTTCTTCCTCGTTCATGGGCTGCAACTCCCACCTTCACCCGTACACGAGTGGGCTTTTACGTGTATGACCGTTTTTACACTGCCATGTAGGCAGCCATACTCCGTTTTCGGGGGTGTGCATGCTGGGTATATGTTCTTGTTTCCACAACCCACGGAACGGCTGACATGGATTACAGGATCGTTAACGTGCGTATTTGATTTTCTGCGTGTGAATGTTCAGGCACAAGCAGGTACCTTGGAGATCGTAAAAAAAAATCTCCACCCTTTACCCACCAGACGCCGTTACCGAGATTCGAACCCAGGACCCTCAGATTGAAAGTGCAACGCTTAAACCGCTAGGCTTTTGCACCCGTCGGTGAGTACAAACAAAACAGAAGACATAAAGCGTGTCAATGAACTCCCTGAAATTAAAGGACAGCGGGGAGAAGAAAGATGGCGTGGAGAAGGGAGTGGATGGAAGAATTCAATTCAATTCAATTCAATTCAAAATACTTTATTATCTGCTTCAACCAAAAACAGAAATTTTTCTTTAGGCTCACTTAAAATAAAATGCCCGTCAGCAAAAAAAACAACAACAAAAAAAAACAACAACAAAAAAACAAAAACAAAAAACACACAAAAACTGACACACCCTTCACTTTTTACCATGCACACATCAATTAGTATGTAAAAAGAAAAACATGTGGGTAAGATACTATTACATTATGATTCAGAATGTAACAACTGTGTGTGTGTGTTGCGTGTGTGTCCGTGCGTGTGCATGCATCGTTTTGTGTGTGATAAAGAAGGGAAGAAGAAAGGAGATAAAGAAGGAAAGAAGGTGGAGTGGGGCACGGATGAGTTGTGTTAAACAGCGGCCACGTTAACTCTCTCCATACGAACGGCGAAAGAGACGACGTTAACAGCTTTCACCCCAATTAGCATCATCAAAATATTGCAAGAGGAAGGCTCTTATACTGAAGAGGTGAATGTTGACAAAGAATACCACAATCCTTACGACGGAAGCTAAAGGTTGGGTCATTCAGACACCCACTGGACATCCGAGGGGTCTGTGTAGAGGAGAAGAGAGGACTGGCCGTACTGAGTGAGTTAACACTGCACGTCCTTACGACTGACGACCGCACACACGTTTATTACACGTTCCGTGTCAGCGACAAGGGAAGTCATCCAACGGCCTGATGAGTTTCCCAGCCGTGGGAGTGATCAGCCTTGTTGCCCATCAGCTCTTTCATGTCAATTTCCTCAGCTTGCAGAAAACGCCACTGCTTTTGTTGATTGTTAACCTGTTTATGACGTGTATCTGTGTTCGTGTGTTCGTTTGCTTTCATGTATCATGTACGTATGTGAACGTGCACATGGGAAAACCCGTTTCTTACGGGTCAGTTAAAAGGTGCAAAACACCAACAGGGAACCACGGAACTTTATGTGCCTTTGTCTGTTCAACAGGGGGTACCGCTTACTAGAAAAGGCATCATGGAGCAAAGTCAGGGAAGTATACCAGCAAAATGGCAAAGTTTTAAATAAAAGTATAAATAATATTCAACAACCGGAATCTATCAATCAATCAAATACATTCAGTAACCTAATCAGATTAAGCCAAATTCAGGCATTATCAAACAGGATAAAGCTGAACGCTTTTATAACAAAGTTCAGCAGAGATGTTAAATGTATATGTGGAGAATCTATTTTAAGCAAACACATACTCTTTGAATGTCGGAGTCTGAAATCGTTTTTACCAAACTTTTCGGAACATTCTTGTGACTGTACTTTTGAAAATTTCAAGATGTTATCTGCTGTTGCAGAAGGTTTGCTGCATAGTTAAATTGGACATTTGTTATAGTTGTTACAGTTGTTTGATGTTAGCGTTTCCTCCTGTATTATGCCTGTGTCTCCCCTTTTAATGTTTTATTTTTTCCAATGCTCTGTATCTTTCCCCACCACACACACTCACACATGCGCACACACGCGCGCACACACACACACACACACACCATTCTTCACCCTCTGCCCAACACTGTTCCTACCACCACGCCCCCCCCCCCCTCCCCCCCCCCCCTTTTTTTTTTCTTTTCCCCCGTCTAATATCACTTAAAGTGGAAGACGTTAAACTGAAGACTACTACTACTTGCAAAAAGAAAACAAACAAACAAACAAAACAAAAAAAACCCATACGGAATTACATATATATAATTATATATGGTGTAGCGTATATGGATTTGTCCGAACGCAGTGACGCCTCCTTGAGCTACTGAAACTGAAACTGAAAGTAAAACTGAATTCCCCAGACACGAAAGATACAGAAGATGTGCCTATTATCACTGTCAACTCCACCGCTACGCTCTGCTGAACGACTAAAGAAGCATATATATATATATATATATATATATATATATATATATGGGGAATTCAGTTTCAGTTTCAGTTTCAGTAGCTCAAGGAGGCGTCACTGCGTTCGGACAAATCCATATACGCTACACCATATATATAATTATATATATATATATATAATTCCGTATGTTTTTTTTCTTTCTTTCTTTCTTTTTGTAAGTAATAGGTCTTCAGTTTAACGTCTTCCACTTTGAGTGATATTAGACGGGGGAAAAAAAGGGGATGGGGGTGAAGGGCGGGGCGTGGTGGTAGGAACAGTATTGGGCAGAGGGTGAAGAATGGTGTGTGTGTATGTGTGTGTGCGCGTGTGTGCGCATGTGTGTGTGTGTGTGTATATATATATACAGGTCCTTAGCACTGGCTCCATCTGTTTGCCTGCCAAAGGCAATTGTGTTGAGAAGCTAAATTCTGTCTTTGGCTTTGTACACGTGATAACGTTCGCGTTCCAAACAATTCCGCCGTTGTTTGAAGCATTTTCCCAACTAATGATGCGACAACAACAACAACAACAACAACTAGTACGAAGAAGAAGAGGAGTAGAAAGAGGAGCAGGAAGAAGAAGAAGGAGGAGGAGGAGGAGGAGGAGGAGGAGGAGGAGGGTCAAACCACAAGCAGAGTTAATTTCCCATTTAATTCTTTTTTATATTTTTTTAATTTTATTATTATAATTATTATTATTACTACTTTTAAAAAAAAAAGTATTATTTATTTATTTATGTACGCTTATAGTTGACTTCATCAAGTTTTTGCGCCTTATACATATTATTATTAGTAGTAGTACTTCTTTTTCTTTAAAAAAATATATTTATCTATTATTTATTCACCCTTTTTCTTTTCTTTTTTTTTTCTCTCAAGGCCTGACTAAGCGCGTTGGGTTACGCTGCTGGTCAGGCATCTGCTTGGCAGATGTGGTGCAGCGTATATGGATTTGTCCGAACGCAGTGACGCCTCCTTGAGCTACTGAAACTGAAACTGAAACTGAAACTGAATTCCCCAGACACGAAAGATACAGAAGATGTGCCTATTATCACTGTCAACTCCACCGCTACGCTCTGCTGAACGACTAAAGCAGCATAGGTAGTGATGGAAAAACTAACCACACGTGGTTTAACATAATATAACCTCAAGCTGAAGAATTACGAAGGAGTACAAGTTTCAGTTTCAGTTTCAGTAGCTCAAGGAGGCGTCACTGCGTTCGGACAAATCCATATACGCTACACCACATCTGCCAAGCAGATGCCTGACCAGCAGCGTAACCCAACGCGCTTAGTCAGGCCTTGAAAAAAAAAGTAAATAAATAATAGATACATACATAAAAAAGAACTACTACTACTACTACTACTAATATGTATAAGGCGCAAAAACATGATGAAGTCAACTATAAGCGTACCAAAAAAAAGAAAAGAAAAAGAAATAATAATAATAAAATAAAATTAAAATAAATAAAATAAAAAAATAAAAAAGACAACAATGATGATAAATAAGCAAATAAATGTAAAACATGCAGACACACATTCACAAATGTAAAACATGCAGACACACATTCACACAAGCTGAAGAATTACGATGGACTACAAACACAATACAACCTCAAGCTGAAGAATTACGATGGAGTACAAACACAATACAACCTCAAGCTGAAGAATTACGATGGACTACAAACACAATACAACCTCAAGCTGAAGAATTACGATGGACTACAAACACAATACAACCTCAAGCTGAAGAATTACGATGGACTACAAACACAATACAACCTCAAGCTGAAGAATTACGATGGCGTACAAAACAGAAGATACAATGGTCTAACTTAGGACCGAAAGAAAATAAAGCAACAGATAAATGATGACTATAGACAGCAATGAGTACAAGTCAGAAGACATACGAAGTCTTATGCGTAGGTATAAAAATATATATATATATACCACTTGTAGATTATTGGAGAAAAAGACAACAACCAAAACAAAAACAAACCCCCCCCCCTCTCTCTCCCTCCCCCTCTCTTCCCCATCTCTCTCTCTCCCTCCCCCCTCTCTCTCTCCCTTCCCTCTCCCTCTCTCTCCATCCCCCCCTCTCTCTTACCCATCTCTCTCTCTTCCCTTTGGCTTATATTGAATAAAACTTCCGTATCCGTATCCGTATCTCTCTTCCGTTCATTACCCCCCCTCTCTCCCTCCCCCCCTCTCTCTCCCCCTTCCCCCCCCCCCTCTCTCCCTTCCCTCGCCCCCCCTCTCTCTCTTCCCTTCCCTACCCCCCTCTCTCTCCCTTCCCTTTCCACCCTCTCTCTCTCACTCTCTCTCTCATTTCCCTCTCCCCCTCTCTCTCTTTTTTTCTCTCTCTCCCTTCCCTCTCCCCCTCTCTCTTTCTCTCTCTCTCCCTTCCCTCTCCCCCTCTCTCTCTTCCCTTCTCTCATTTCCCTCTCCCCCTCTCTCTCTCCCTTTTCTCTTCCTTCTCTCTCTCTCCTCTCCCTCTCTCTCTCTGCCTTCCCTCTCCCCCCTCTCTCTCTTTCTCGCCCTCTCTCCTACTCTCTCTTTCTCTCGCTCTCCCCTTGTTAACAGACCTGTCCTGGCGATGACAATTAATGATTCCAGTGTCCAATTCTGTGTGTGTGTGTTTCTGTGTTTGTCTGTCTGTCTGTCTGTCTCTCTGTAATTGTATGTGTTTTACAATCAAAGAGGATTTTTTTCTGCACAATTTTGCCAACGACAATAGCTTTATTGCCGTTGGTGTGTTTACGCGCGCAATTCACGTGAAATGCTGAGGCACACTGGCCGAATCGGGTAAACCGTTTGGACTTCAGGTGGGTGAGCTGCACGAGCGAACGCAAGTGTGCTTAGAATTAAGAATGTTCCTGACTCCACAGTAAACTCCCTATATTTTAGGAACGCTCTTGAACCTCTGGGAAAGCTTAGCGCTGCAAAGATCACCTCGTGCAATACAATCCGGCCCTGATCCAATGTTCGCCACAGATCATGGTTCCAGGTCTCGTTTCGGCTTCATGGTTTATCCTCGGGTAAAGCTCCTCATCTAACCCAGGTGTCAACAGATGCCTGACTTGGGCTGGAGAAGACTAAAGCGGCGGAAATAGCTGACTGGTACCCGCCTTAGTGTGCTGAGTCCTAGACACAGTGGATATGACGTCACTGCCCTCTTGGTCGTAAAAGACTGTGGGCCCTTTTTTTTCTTTTTTTTTTAAGGGTAAATCGCACAATAGATATCCATTTATCGTCTCATCCGAAAGACTAGCACCCAGACAACTAGTCAATGTCTCTAGGTGGAGTGATGTTGTAGAGGATACGCGTCCGTCTTGGAAGCAAGAGAATCTGAGCGCGCTGGTTCGGAAAATAAAGTAACAGATAAATGACTAGAGATCGACGGCTCAGCTGCCGATATTATCTCCCACTCCACTAGACCTTGAGTGGTGGTCTGGACGCTAGTCATTCGGATGAGACGATAAACCGAGGCCCCGTGTGCAGCATGCGCTTAACGCACGTAAAAGAACTCACGGCAACACAAGGGTTGTTCCTGGCAAAATTCTGTAGAAAAATCCACTTCGATAGGAAAAAGAAATAAAACTGTACGCAGGGGGAAAAAAGGGGTGGCGGGGGTGGGTGGGGGTGGGGTGGCGGGGGGGGGGGGGTGGCGCTGTAGTGTAGCGATGCGCTCTCCCCAGGGAGAGCGTGTCGCTACACTGGCAGTGCCACCCATTCTTTTTTTTTTCATCTTCTTTTTTTAATATTTTTTTCCCTGGAATGTTGATTTTTCTACTGAATTTTTGCCAGGGACAACCCTTGTGTTACCGTGAATTCTTTTACGCGTGCTAAGTGCATGCTGCACACAGGGATCTCGGTTCATCGTCTCATCCGAATGACTAGCGTCCAGACCACTACCAAGGTCCTTTGGAGGGGGAGAACATACTGGCCACTGTGGGATTCGAACCAGTGCGTTCAGATTCTCTCGAGTCCTAGGCGGACGCGTTACCACTAGGCCTCGTGCTGCACTTTCCTTTCAGTTTCTGGTGCCACTGAATCACACCGAGAGTCAGCTGCCACGTGATGGTCACAAAGCGCTAGGCACGAACCAAATGCTGTTCAAACTGGTAGTTTGGTGGTAGCTTGGGAGAGAGAGAGAGGAGAGAGAGAGGGGGGGGAGAGAGAGGAACGAAAGAGAGAGAGAGAGGTGGGAGAGAGGGGCGAAATAGAGAGAGAGAGGGCGAGAGAGGGGGGAGAGGGGAGAGAGAGAGAGAGAGGGGGGGAGCGAATGAGAGAGAGGGGGAGAGAGAGAGGGAGGAGCGAGAGAGAGAGGGGAGAGGGGAGAGAGAGGGGGGAAGAGAGAGGAGCAAAAGAGAGAGAGAGGGGAGAGGAGAGAGAGAGAGGGGGATATTGAGAGAGAGGGAGACAGGCAGGCAGGCATAGAGAGTGAGAGAGAAACAATGACAGAGATACAGACAGGCTGAAAGACACACACAGACAGACACAGACACATATTGACACACAGACAGACACAGACACAGACACACACACAGAGTCTGATTTTGACTCATAAAAACAAAGACAGGCAGATGAGAAGAAAAAAAAGATACCCCCTCCCCCCCACCCCCCAAACAAACAAAAAAAAACCCAACCTGTCAAGATGATTCATGGTGATGCTGGTGATGATGATGATGATGATGACAGAGATGTTGATAATCATGATGACGATTATGATGATTCACACACAGACACACACACACACACACACACACACACACACACACACACACACAGGTAGACAGACAGACCGACATACAGACACACAGACACACAGCACATAGACAGACAGACAGACAGACACACACACACACACACACACACACACTCACTCACCCGAGGAGGGTCTGTCGGAGTACCGTGTGCAGTAGACCCAGGCCGGCCACCTCATCTGTTTGGCTGATGACGTCATCTCCTCCTCCCGCTGGCCCTCCGATGACGTCACCGTTGAAGTCGCGCTGACGTAGGAGGCAGATGACGTCTCTTTCTTGGGGGATGACGACGAGGCGTGACGAGAAGACGACGACGTCGTTGATGACGGCGACAGGGAGCAGGTCGACGACTCTGGAGACGAAGGGGGCGGGGTGAGAGTGTGGGGGGCGTAATATTTCTCCGTGGTGGTCAGTCTGGAAGAGGGGTGTCTGTGCACGAACGCTCGTTTAGAAGCCGGTGAAAACGCTGAAAAAGCCGTGGCGGAAAACAGACGTGACGTAGGACAGCAAAGGGGAGAGAACAACGACGAAACCGATGACATCCCTTCCGCCCCCTTCCACGGAAACTGCCGAAGTCGGTCGTCATGACGACCGCAACGCTTCGGGCCGAAGTCAGCACGAAGAATTTGATCGATTGAAAAGTTCGTCAGCTTTCGGGGTTCCGAACAGTCGTCTTGACGTGCAGGCTCGTTATCAGTGTGTCGTGTTTCTTGCTCACTGCACGCTTTTTCAGCCGCCTTTGATGGATGATTTTCAGGCAACCGAGGGCTGGAACTCCGGTTTCGCTTGGAAGCCGGTTCAGCATCTTCGCCGCCATAGATTAAGTGATCCGGCAGGGGCTTTTGAACGTCTTCCATGGGCTGGTCTTGATGAAGGTGGTTTCTGTCACGGTCATTGGAGAGAGTCACATTAAGGTTTAGGGTAGGAGGAGGGTTCAGGCTTGTCGTTTCATCGACTTCTGTTTTGATTTCTTCAGTGGAAAGAACCATTTTTTTTTTAAAGCAGATTTCAGTGCAAACTAAATTATGTAAATGGTCGGTGGTAATTGTGTGGGGAACTCTGGGACTGATAATGAATATTCTTAGGCTAGTGATCCGACGAAACCCATAACTTAAGTACTTTTGTGACTGATTAACATCGATCATAGATCATTTCGGTTAAACATAATTACAATGTGCTTGTGCCAGCAAGTCATTCACAAGTCCAGCAACATGTCTCGAGGAAGGGAGTTTCGAATGACAAAACATCACAATAATGACACAGAAAAGACAGGCGAGGTTTTGTTCGGCGCTCTCAATTAGCTGACAAGTGTGTGGTTATAATGATGTTTTCGGACAATGGCGTCAGTGATTTCAGTCAGTCTTGTCTTTTCTTTAAAAAGAAGAAAGACGACTACTACGACGACGACGACGACGAAGAAGAAGAAGAAGAAGAGTGACGCGGGGTACGGGTACCACTCGGGTATCATTCATGCCAACAAGGTCCCGGGTCCCTCAATCATGCCTGTCGACCACACAATGTCGCTGTCAGTGTGTGTATTTCCACCCAAAACATCGGGGGGGCCTCTTTCTTCTTCTCTCTCTTTCTTGTAGCCTTCTCCGCCAACCAACAAGCACACAGACTGTATCGTGTCTTCGCTTTCAACTCCCCCCTGTCTCTCTCTCAATCTCTCTGCCACTTGAAAAGTCAGCCCGCCGTCGCTTTTCCTTCCCCCCGTGTAACTGCTCGTTTAAGGATCTCCCGCTGTCTGTCAAATCAAGTGGGTGGAGCTTGGCGAGAGGTCTGTCTGCGGGCTTTCCTCCAATGAGAGAGTAGAGCGCGTGGTGGGCGGGGCGCGCTAAGTCGCCGGTGTCACGGAAGCGTGTGATTAGCGTGGCCATGATTCATGATCAGTTTCAGTGTCTGTGTTGGGGTGGGTGTGGGACGGTTGGTGAGAGGATGGGGGGATTGGGGTGAGGGATGTGGGGGTTGGGGGGGGGGGGGGATTTGGAGTTTGAGGATTTCGGTTTGTTTTTTCCCCTCCACGTTCTGTTTACTTTTCTATTCTGTTCTTCTGTTGTTCTCGTAGTTTTTACAGTTGTACGGACTTCTCTCAATGTCTGTCCATCTTTCCCGATATCTCTCTGCATATCTACTTATTATTTGTTTTATCTACCTCAGTATCTCTGTCTCTCTCTCTCTCTGTAACTGATGTGTGTGTGTGTGTGTGTGTGTGTGTGTGTGTGTGTGTGTGTGTGTGTGTGTGTGTGTGTGTGTGTGTGTCCATCTTTCCCGATATCTCTCTGCATATCTACTTATTATTTGTTTTATCTACTCAGTATCTCTGTCTCACTCTCTCTCTCTCTGACTGATGTGTGTGTGTGTGTGTGTGTGTGTGTGTGTGTGTGTGTGTGTGTGTGTAGCTGTGCACTTTTCCATGTTTGTTTTATTACTGATGATTTTTATATGACAGTGAAATGAGTGAAATAAGAATAATCATTTTGTTAGCACCTTAATGAAGATAGGTGACATGAAACCCCATTTGGTTGTTATCAAGTATACATATATATATGTGTGTACATAACTACATGCATGTATATGAATGTGTATTGTGTGTGCGTGTGTTTATGTAAGTTTGTGCCTGACTATGTGTGCGTATGTGTTAGGGTAGCTGTTACTTACACATGCATGTTAAAATGTATGTATGTAGTGTGTGTGTGTATGTGTGTGTGTGTGTGTGTGTGTGTGTGTGTGTGTGTGTAGTCACATTTTGGTGTGTGTATGTAACATCGATAAAATGTTTTATGTTAACAAAAGCGTTTTTGTAAAGCACCTAGAGAAGATTTCTGGATAGTGTGCTATATAAGTATCCATTATTATTATTATTATTATTATTATTATTATCAGGTAACAGACAGAGAGAGAGAGAGAGAGAGAGAGAGAGAGAGAGAGAGTACACCCATATGTCAGCACACACACACACGCGCGCGCGCACGAATTTATATAAATGCACGCGCTTTCATGCACACTTAAGATCACAAACACTCGCTCACATGTACATACCACTGAGCTTCTTCTTCTTTTTTTTTTTCCAGCTCATTGTCACATTATTGTTGTTGGACGTCTTCACGCAAATCGTCGTCAGAGATAAGTTGGTTTCCATTTATCATTCACAATGTCTAAGCCTAAGAACACGAGTGAATGAGGAAGTGAAAGTGATAGATCAACATTTTTGATTTTATCTTACTGTGCGAATAAGGAGAATACGTTCTCTTTATGTATTTCTTTTTGTATTTTTTGTAAAATCTATCGAAGAAAGGGAATCGTTTATCACACACACACACACACACACACACACACACACACACACACACACACACATATATATATATATATATATATATATATATAGTTTATTCATTTATTTATTTATTTATTAATAAATACAACAAAGAGACGAACAAACACCGAACCAAACAACAACAACAACAACAACAACAATAATAATAATGATAATAATAGTGATAAAAATACAAATAATCAATCCAAAAAAATAAAGCAAAGTTTGGCAAGGTTATCATCAAGGATTTAGATTTCATGTTTACCTTTCCAAAGGCTAATAAAACGTTTACAAAATGTATAATTGTGTCTGTTACAAAGGAAACTATTTCAATGGATTTTCTCTTTACGTGGATGTACGTGTAAATTTGACACTTTCTTAATTGTGGTAGAAAGTGATCTGATGAAAGAAAACACACGTCAAGCGTATGAACATTTTTTTTTCTCAAGAATGCAGGCTTAATTGTTTTAATCATGTTCGTTTTAGCGACAGTTCCAAAGACTGACAGTTTTACAATGGCCGGTCGATCTCAATCTCTGTACCAACATTACAAAAAAAAAAAAAAGAAAAAAAGAAAGAAAAAAAACATTCTTAGACACTGTATATTTTTTGTGTGAGTATAGATGTAATGCTTTTTTTATGTTTATGATTTTGGTTAGTGAATTGAGAATATCTGCATCCTGGTAGATCAAAATAATATTTACTTTAAACAAAATCTGAGTGTGGTGAATTGAACACATTTGGGGCATGACGATGAATCAACAGGCATGAAAATGTCTTTGTTCAGTTCAGTTACTCAAGATCGAGGCGTCACTGCGTTCGGACAAATCCATATGTTACACAGCATCTGCTAGGCAGATGCCTAACCAGCAGCATAACCCAACGCGCTTAGTCAGGCCTTGAGAGAGAGAGAAAAAAATATATATACAGAAACAAATAATTTGATAAGTCGCGAAATGAATGAACGAATGAATAAATAAATGAATAAAAAAAAGGTAAGCAAATAAATAAAGAAATAGAATGATTTGTATAAAAAAAAAAAAGAATAACAATGACAATAATGGTATAATAAACTAATGAATAAATAAGCAAATAAATGTAAGTATGCAACACACACACACAACACACACACACACACACACACACACACACACACACACACACACACACACACATGCCAAACAGATATGTGCAACGAAATATGCAGTCTCGCCAAAAAAGGTGCATCGACCGTTCAATGGATGAGCTGTGTAGGTAGGTATGCACTTCATACCGTACTGGACGTTAACTATCAGAATGTGAGTGTTAGAAATAATGGAGAGAGCGACAGGGCAGGCTGGGACATGGGGGAGAGGGGGTGTGGGGGGTGGGGGGGGGTCAACATATGTGCTGACCTGCTGGTGTCTGAACGCCCTTCGTGTGTTTACGCACGCAGAAGATCAAATACGTACATTAAAGATCCTGTAATCCATGTCAGGGTTCGGTGGGTTATGGAGACAGGAACATACCCAGCATGCACACCCTCGAAAACGGAGTGTGGCTTCCTACAAGGCGGGGTAAATAAAAAAAAAAAAAAGAAAAAAAAAAAAAAGCAAAACAAAACAGTCATACACGAAAAATGTTACATATGTGTCTGAGTGTGTATGTGTGCGTGCCTGTAATCTGATTGAATGACACAGGAAACGAATGATGAGCGCCCAGTGGCAGTCGGCTCTACCCAGGTAGGCAGCCTGTTGTGCAAATGACCTCGTGTTGTAAAGCGCTTAGAGCTTGGTCTTCGACCGAGGATAAACGCTATATAAGTATCCATATGAATCAAAAAGAAAAAAAAAGTAGACATTTTGAGAGTGTAAGGGTGCTGGGGTGTGCGGGGTATACTTTCAGAAAACCCTTTGCAGTAACTCACATTCTTGTCAAGTTTAAACTACGAGTCAGTCTTGCAGGTTATGATAATATTGCATATCTACATCATGATTATATAATTGTGAACCCTGCATTGGTGATATTAACACTTGTGTCCACCACAGTCATTTTCTGATGTCATCAGAGATGTTGGTTGACTTCATCAAAATTAATATCAAACGTTTTTCAGTCATTATGTGTTACATGTGATTTATGTTGTATTGAATGAATGGAAAAGAACCTTTCTTTGCAAGGGATTTTTTTTCTTCCTCAACACGGATATTCTTGCAGAGCATTTTCAGTATTTTTAGTGCAGTGTATGTGTACACACATGCAGAAACTCAAAGGCACACGTTATTAAAAAAAAAAAAAAAAATCCCATATTTTCATGTCAGAGTTCAATGGATTATGGAAATAATGTGGAGTGATGGCCTGGAAGTAACGCGTCCGCCTAGGAAGCGAGAGAATCTGAGCGCGCTGGTTCGAATCACGGTTCAGCCGCCGATATTTTCTTCACCTCCACTAGACCTTGAGTGGTGGTCTGGACGCTAATCATTCGGATGAGACGATAAACCGAGGTCCCGTGTGCAGCATGCACTTAGTGCACGTAAAAGAACCCACGGCAACAAAACGGTTGTTCCTGGCAAAATTCTGTAGAAAAATTCACTTCCATAGGGAAAACAAATAAAAAAAACAAACAAACTGCACGCAGGAAAAAAATACAAAAAAATGGGTGGCGCTGTAAAGTAGCGACGCGCTCTCCCTGGGGACAGCAGCCCAAATTTCACACAAAGAAATTTGTTGTGATAAAAAGAAATACAAATACAAATATGAACTCGCATAAATACACGTTTCTGATATAACTGACACCAGTTGACAGATCCGTTGTCGCTCTTTACAGTTTACATTTCTGCTGTTTACAGTAACTGTTCCATTGGAAAAACAAAACAAACTATATGTAACCTTTAAAATGAAAGATAAAATGTGCCAAATAAAAGGGATAAAATGTTAATGAATAAATGTAAGCGAAAATCATGCGCCGAAAGAGGAGTTTCAAATGAAGAAATGAAAAAAAGAAAAAAAAAAAAAAAAATGAATAAAAAACAAAGACTTGAACACTCTTCCTAACTTATTGTGTAGCCTGATAACCTACGGAATGGATGAATGAATGAAAGATAATACCAATAATAATAATAATAATACTAATATAATAATAGTAATATTCTGGGGTGAGGTAATTTTTAAGGCCAGACCTGAGTGCACAGACCTGACAAAGCGAAAGAGGGTGCACAAGGTTCAGAGACAGAGAACGAGTTCAGTTTCAGTTTCAGTTTCAGTAGCTCAAGGAGGCGTCACTGCGTTCGGACAAATCCATATATGCTACACCACATCTGCCAAGCAGATGCCTGACCAGCAGCGTAACCCAACACGCTTAGTCAGGCCTTGAGAAAAAAAAAGGTGAATAAATAATAAATAAGCGTACATAAATAAGTAAATGAATAAATAAATAATAATTATAACATATAAAAAGGGGTAGTAGTAATAATAATAAGAGAACCACTGCTGACTGTGGGTAACACAACGCTCCCACGTTCAATCCTTTATATATATATATATATATATATATATATATATATATATTTATTTATATATATATATATATATATATATATCTATGATTTGTACACACACACACACACACACACATATATATATATATATATATATATATATAATTTGTACACACACACACACACACACACATATATATATATATATATATAAAATTTGTACACACACACACACAACACACACACACACACACACACACACACACACACACACACACACACACACACACACACACACACATATATATATATATATATATATATATATATATATATAAAACTGAATGGGTTTTCACAGGAATGCATGACCGTTCCTTTTCAGCATGCCCACTCCCGTCTGTCTTTTTTTCTTTTTGTTGTTGTTGTTTGGATGGTGCGAAGGTGCAGTTCGGCGTGTTCATGTTTCCATAACCCACTGAACACTGACATGAAATACGTGATTTTTTTCTTCTTCTTTTTAAGGTGCGTATTTGATCTTCTGCATTCGTGTACATACACGAAGGGCGTCACAGTACTGATGTCATTTTTTTCTTCTTTTGTCTTGATCGTTTATGTCACCTCGGTTGTGAGCTTGTTTTCTTTGGTTGGTTTGAATGTGTTCCATAGTTCACCAGGTTCATATTGCATGGTGGCCAGTCGTGTCAGACTATAACCATCAGATCAGCAGAGGAGGCAACTGCTGTTACGGTTAACTGGACCAGAAATTGATTGTATGTAGTGGAGGGAGTCTTGTCCAAGTCACATCCCCTCTGGGCCCGAGGGGCTTTATGACAGTCGGCGTTGAGATGGTCCCCAAAGGCCAACTGCCCCGCTCTCCCCCTCTCGCCCCCCTTAAGTCCCCTCCCTCCCCTCCCCCAAGGCTGCAGCACGAAGACTCAGTGCAATCTTGCCTCCTAGTTTGAGAGTCCTAGTTCTTAGCAAAAGGCCACGTTGTGGACGAATTCCTATTGCAGTGGAGAGGCCATTGATCATACAGCTATCACTTTGCTGCTGGCCGACTGCAAGGTTATGTCAATGTGTGATATAAGCCGAGTGTTGATCCCATCTGATGCTACTGGACGTTCCGATAATTCACTTGCTTCAAACGGGAATGAAATATTGCTTGACATCCCTTTTAGATGCTTCGTACACAGCATTTTCAATATTTTTTTGAATGGGATGGTAATCCTTGCATCTATATGCATCGGTTAGTGTGATTTAAAATGATTTCGCTTTCCACCGATGGCATCTAGGACACAAAGATTTGAGTTAAAATATGATATTCACTTAGAGTTTTTTTGGTTTTGTTATAAATATTTTTCTTTATTTTGTTTGTTCGTTATGGTGTTCTTTTTTCCCTTTATATTATGAACGCATGTTTCTCTAATCCATCTCGTAATGAATAGACAATTAATGAACCAGCTGACGATGAAAAATAAGAAAAATACGATTCAATGACATTTCACATTTACAATGTGAAAGCAATAAAATAGAGATAATACTTTTAATACAAATACACGCTGAAAATCCCCCCCGAAACAAAAAAAAACAAAAAACCCCACAAATTAAAATCAACAAACAAACAAACAAACAAGCAAACAACAACAAAAAACACACACAAAAAAAACACGACAAATTCATGGCACCTTAGTATGATGGATCTTAGACAGGGATACAATAACATTTTCCATGTGAAACAGCAGGATTTTTTTTTTTTTCATGGACAATAAAAGCTGTTGTTCATTGCCCAGCTTCCGTTTGTCGCTACGTGCGTGTTTTGCAATGTCTGTACTAAACTTTGAGAATGAAACTGAACCAAAATGCTGGAATGCACTACCTTGAAAAGAACATAAGTTTATTCTGTTAGTCAGGCATCTGCCTAGCAGTTGTGGTGTAACGTATATGGTTTTGCTCGAACGTAGTTTCACCTCCGTGAGAGAGTGAAACGAAGCTTAGAAAAAACAACTTTATCTAGGTGGACCACAAGGATGGTCACATTCACCTCAGCAACCTACTCATCGTCACCCCAACAAGGAACCATGACAAAGTTAGTGTGTGTGCATCATGTATATTACAACAGGACTTCGTACAATTTTCCCATTGTTCTGTCGAATTAATTTTAGGCCCTTCTTGTATTGTGCTATTTTGAAATAAAAACAGTGTGTATTGTGCCATTTTGGAATAAAAACAGTGTGTATTGTGCCATTTTGGAATAAAAACACTGTGTGTTGTGCCATTTTGAATTAAAAATGTTGTGTGTATTGTGTCATTTTTGAATAAAAACAGTATGTGTTGTGCCATTTTGAAATAAAAACCCTGTGTATTGTGCCATTTTGGAATAAAAGCACTGTGTGTATTGTGCCATTTTGGAATAAAAGCACTGTGTGTATTGTACCATTTTGGAATAAAAACACTGTGTGTATTGTGCCATTTTGGAATAAAAACACTGTCTGTATTGTGCCATTTTGGAATAAAAACACTGTGTGTGTTGTGACATTTTGTTAAAAAAAAAAAAAAAAAAAAGTTCAGACCAACCAAGACACCTGCAGGTAATTAGTCACAGGTAGTCGGACGA
>NC_134890.1:27742969-27745469 GCF_041734735.1 Babylonia areolata | reverse complement strand
GAAGATTTTTATTGACAAGCTGCGTACCGTGTGTGTGTGTGTGTGTGTGTGTGTGTGTGTGTGAGTTCCTTCTGTATTTCCTTTGAGACATTTTCTTTCTTGGGAGCGTAGAGGTGGAGTCAGCATAACCCTCACCCCCCTCTACCCCCCTCCCCCCGCCCCCCGGCCCCCCCACACCCCCTCCACCCTCCTGCACCCTCTCTCATCCACACAGACATGGACACAACACAGACCAGAGAAAGAGAGGGAGCGTTGAACAGCGATGAGCAACAAGGGACGTAATTATATACAGGCTTGTTAAGTGTCAAAAAAAAAGAAAAAAGAAAAAGAAAAACAAAGAAAAAACAAAGAAAAAGGGGAAATAGAAAAAGAACGTAGAAAAGATCAAGGGCTGTGGCGATGTTTGAATGTTCAGTCGAAAAGAGCGACAACAATAACAACAACGAAAATAATAATAATAATAATAATAATGACAATAACAGGAATATCTTCTTAAGATGAAAAGAAGGTGGTCATGCCATAACAAATATTCCCAGTTCGTTGTTTTTGTTGTTGTTGTTGTTTCTTAAAGAAAGCGGAAATGATCATGGAATGTGTGACGTTTCTTTGATGTGAAAATTGTCATCGCTCTGTGTATATTTTTTTTGAAAGTGACATGCATGAAGTCACATCGTTTTTTTTTTTTTTTTTTTAATGTGTAGAGCTTTTATCAGCATCCTGTTCCGCTCAAGTCTTCCGGTCTGTCGGTCTGTCGTTCTGTCTGTCTGTCTGTCTCTCCCTCTGCGCTCACCCCAACCCTCCCCATTCATTGTCTGTCATAAGACGTTGCATGATACGTAGCCTAGGAATGAGTGTGTGTGTGTGTGTTTGGAGGGGGGTGGAGGGAGGGGGGAGGGGGAAGAGGGCAGGGTAATTTGTGTGTGTGTGTGTGTGTACACGTGTGTGTGTGTGTGTGTGTGTCGGGGCTCGTGTACGTTTAAATGTGTTTGTTTGTGCTTTCATATCTGTGAAACTGCATGTTTGTTTGTTGCATATCTGTTATGCATGTGTGTGTGTGTGTGTGTGTGTGTGTGTGTGTGTGTGTGTGTGTGTGTGTGTGTGTGTGTGTGCGTGCTTTACATCTATTTGCTTATTTATCATCATTATTGTCTTTTTATTCTATTTCTATTTATCATCATCATCATCATATTATTATTATTATTATTATTATTACTTTTTTTTCTCAAGGCCTGACTAAGCCCGTTGGGTTACGCTGCTGGTCAGGCATCTGTTTGATAGATGTGGTGTAGCGTATATGGATTTGTCCGAACGCAGTGACGCCTCCTTGAGCTACTGATACTGATACTTATAATGTACAGCAACTGACAATAACAATGTCAGTGTCAGTGCCAGTGTCTGAAGAGGGGGCGGGGGGGGGGGGGGGGGGGGGGGGGGGGGGGGGGGGGGGGGGGGGGGGGGGGGGGAGGAGCGAGTGTAGGGTTCACGCGAACCTGACAGTATCAACAGTTACCTCCAGAATGGCAGCGAAGTATGTGCCAGAAGCGTGAACAAAAAAAAGGAACAAAGAATTAACACTGCCAGACAAATTGATTCATTGTATATTCTTTACGTTAGGAACAAGGGGAGTTTACATAAAGTTTAATTAAAAAAAAAAGAAAGAAAAAAGAAAGAATTAACACTGCCAAACAAATCGATTTATTGTATATTCTTTACGTTAGGAACAAGGGGAGTTTACATAAAGTTTAATTAAAAATAAAAAAAATAAAAAAAAAATAAAAAAGAAAGAAAGAAAGAAAATACGTACCCCCTAAAAATGACAGACAGACACAGACACAAACGCACACACACACACGCAGACAGAAGAAGGGGCTTAACCACCTTCCTCCCTCCGACACCTACAACACCCCCACCACCCCACCTCCTCCTCTCCCCCCCCCCATCCTGCCCCTCTCCTCCAACCTCCCCGCCGCCCCCCCCCCCCACCCCCAACCCCCACTCCCCGCTCTTCCCTCCAACTATTCAATCCTCCTCACACACTCTACCCCTATCCTCCACCACCACATCTCCACTCTCCAACTAACCCCCCCCGACCCCCCTTAGTAGATGGTGTCCTAAGTACGTTAAAAAACAGAACAGGCACCACTGAACACCACCGAAGTGACTCAGCAGCAGTGCAGGATCTCCTCTGGTGTGTGGCCCCCAGGCGACCTAACATCGACGGTTCCCTGTGGACTGCCGACGCTGGAACTGCGACGGACGAACCCGGGTGTGGCCGTGTATGGGGGAATCTAAATGAGCGGCGTGGGAGTAATGCCACTGAAACGGCGCAGATGATGGGGCAGGAAAAAAAACAAACAAAAAAAAAACAAAAAAACAAACACCGCCCCCCGTCTCCATCCTCCCCCTCCCCCCTCCCTGCCCCCCGCCCCTCCCCCCCCCAATCACCCCCCATCGCCTGATGCATGTTGTTGTTGTTGGTGGTGGTGGTGGTGGTGTAATG
>NC_134890.1:27732969-27735469 GCF_041734735.1 Babylonia areolata | reverse complement strand
TAACAACAACAAATAAATAAATAAATAAGATAAGATAACAATGATGATAAATAAGCAAATAGATGTAAAACATGAAGACAAGATCCAGCTTTCGCTCCATCAACTCTCTGCATTCAGCTGTTTCAAGTGACGGGTACAGTGGCCGAATGGTTATAGCACTGGAATCTCGCCCACGTTTCCTGAGTTCGATCCTCGGTTTGGGAGCACTTGGTGGATTAAAGGCGGGAGATTTTCTCCATCTCTCCCAGGTGAACATATGTGCGGACCTGCTAGTGCCTGAACCCCCTTCTTAAGTATTCGCACGCAGAAGATAAAACAACAACAAACAAACAAACAAACAAACATACGCACGTTGACGATTCTGTAATCCATGTCAGAGTTGAGTGGGTTATGGAAACAAGAACATACACTGCATGCACCCTCCTCCCACCCTCTCCGAAAATGGGGTATAGCTGCCTAAATGGCGGGGTGAAAACGGTCATACACGTAAAAGCCCACCCGTAGATATATACTATACGAGTGAACGTGGGAGTTGCAGCTCATGTACGCAGCAGCAGCAACAGCAACAGCAGCAGCAACAGCAGCAGCAGCAACAACAGCAGCAGCAGCAACAACAGCAGCAGCAACAGCAACAGCAGCAGCAACAGCAGCAGCAACAGCAACAGCAGCAGCAACAGCAACAGCAGCAGCAGCAACAACAGCAGCAGCAACAGCAACAGCAGCAGCAGCAACAACAGCAGCAGCAACAGCAACAGCAGCAGCAACAGCAGCAGCAACAGCAACAGCAGCAGCAGCAGCAGCAGCAGCAACAACAGCAGCAACAGCAGCAACAGCAGCAGCAGCAACAACAGCAGCAGCAACAGCAACAGCAGCAGCAACAGCAGCAGCAGCAACAACAGCAGCAGCAGCAGCAACAGCAGCAGCAGCAACAACAGCAGCAGCAGCAGCAGCAGCAGCAGAAGAAGAAGAAGAAGGTATTTCAAGTCTGTCCATAAAAAAAGTGGCATGCTTTGTTCTCCATCCATGTGAAAAAGAGTGAATGCATGCTTGTGAATGACTGGCGTGAAAGCGCTTTGATTTGTCTCTGCCTAAGATTCATTGATAAATAAAGAAAGAAAGAGATAATAAACATACATGACATACAGACATACACGCACACATACGTGTATAAGAATACATACACACACACACACACACACACATATATATATATATATATATATATATATATATATGTGTGTGTGTGTGTGTGTGTGTGTGTGTGTGTGTGTGTGCTATTTCTAAACTTTTTTTTTTTTTTTTTTTTTTACATAATAACAGTCAACATGGACAAGAATCTTCACCCTGACGCATCAGTTTCGTGTTGTTGTTGTTGTTGTTGTTGTTGTTGCTGTTGTTGTTATTACTCCAGTGATGTGCAATGCTTTTCAAATTTCATCATGCCAACCTCCACGGGGTCCTCACCTGACGCTTCCTGATGGTAACAACCATCGGCACCCGACCTGCACGCTCCTGATCCATACATGAGAAATGTCGGTTTATTTATTTATCTATTTATTTATTTATTTATTTATATACTTCCTGCCCATTATGCTCCCTAGGCCTTCACTCACTTACTCCTAAATGAAATTACATGAAAACTATTTCTTTTATTTCCTTCTTTTTTTATTTATTTATTTGTTCAATAATTGATTAATTAATTAATCCATTCATTCATTTATCTATTTATTTAGCTATTTATTCATTCATTTATGAGAGAGAGAGAGAGAGAGAGAGAGAGAGAGCGAGAGAGAGAGAGAGAGAGACAGACAGACAGACAGACAGACAAAGATGGATTGTTCGCAAGGTAAGATAATGAAGACAATTAAGATAAGTTGATAAGTTAGACGTTTCGAACAAAAATGAACGCCCAGAAAATGACAACTACGTATAGTCTGATCTGACATCCAAATCCTTTCGATTTAACCTTTTCTTCACCATCTAACTCACAGAACTATGTGGGTGGACACTCTGTTTCGTATTGCAACACACAGAATCTCCTCGGCAGTGGTCCGCGACAAAAGCAGACTAAGCTAAACTGCTCGATACAATTAGCAATCACGGGATTCTCTGTCATCTCCGCCAGATCTCCCAATTCCAAGTAAATTAAACGTTAGGCAGGAGACAGAGCTGGTCTCCAATCCAAACACTACGGACTGCTTCAGCGAATTCAATCTGTCTCCTTCCTACTTTCAAGTAGTCTCCAACAAAAGGACACATCTCCTTCCCCGCTCTCTCCACCCACTCTCTCTCTCTTTTCTCTTTCTATCTTTCTCC
Source organism: Babylonia areolata (assembly GCF_041734735.1). NCBI lineage: Eukaryota > Metazoa > Mollusca > Gastropoda > Neogastropoda > Buccinidae > Babylonia > Babylonia areolata. Next base: position 27,733,153 of record NC_134890.1, on the reverse strand, counting down.
AAACACGTCCATTTCAAAGTCTCCGGGTGTTTAACTCTTCCAGCCTGAACTCTCCACCCCTTCCCCACCCCCCACCCTCCCCGCGCTCTTTGCTCTATCTGTCCCGGGTGTGATGGAATTAGCGGCCGATAATCATCTCCCAAGACTGATGGGCTGATAGGGATCACCATTACTGACTCAATTC
>NC_134890.1:27720469-27725469 GCF_041734735.1 Babylonia areolata | reverse complement strand
GACGGAGCCTGCCATGTATATCACTCATCAAATTCAGGTTCTGGAAAACAGATCCCGCCACGACTAGTATAGAAACACAGCGGCTCCATTTACTGCAACAACCCCCCAGGCCTGGCCTGCCAAGTTGTGTTCCAACTAAAAAAAAAAACCTAAAAAAAAAACACATAAAAAAAGCCCAACAAAACAAAATAGAATTCAGTTTGAAAGTGCTGAAAAGGAAACGAAAAATCCAAGGTACTAAACACCTCGGTGGTATTTTGTAGAGTTTGCGCAATCTTTTAATTTTCGGTTAGTTTTCAGCAAACTTGTATTTAAAAAAAACACACCACAAAAACAAACAAACAAACAAACAAACAAAAAGTACAGGGATCATAAACCTGTCAATACATATTCCGCATGTTACGATATCTCTATCTATCTATCTTTTACTTGATTCATTCATTCATTTATTCATTCATTTATTTCAAGTTCAGTGTTCCAAAATACGGTGGGAAAAATCGGACTTGATGTCTAGTCGCAGTCTCACTGCCTGTGTCGTCGTCAGCGAACATCGCATCTTCGACCACCATGGGAATATATATGTCTTATAATAATAATAATAATAATAATAATAATAATAATAATAATGACAATAATAATAATAATAGTATTTATATAGTGCTGAATCTTATGCAGAGACAAATCTAAGCGCGTTCACACCAGTCATTCACACGCATGCATAACTCTAAAACTGAAGAAAATGAAGACAAGGAAGAGGCAGGGGAGGGAGGCTATCTTGTGAAGAGGTGGGTTTTAAAGCCAGACTTGAAAGAGCTGAGTGCGGAGACCTGACGAAGCGAAAGAGGCAGTTCATTCCAAATGCATGGTCCAGAGACAGAGAAAGAACGGCGTCCAACAGTGGAGTGTTTGGATCTGGGTCTTGACTAGACTGATGCCTCTTGACTCCATGTGGAGCATAGAGCTACAACAGTACTCCTCCAGCAGACTCGGTTTGGGGCTGTTCTCTTCCAGCTGCCTTCATCCCAGGGGAATATAGATGACCCTGATGATAAGGATGAGTCCTCACAACACCCTGACTACCTGTATATGTACCCACCTATTTGTCTACCTGCCTTCCTAACTACCCACCTTCCAACCTACCTATCTACCTACCCACCTACCTACCTGCCTACCTATCTACCGAACTTCCTACCTACCCATCTACATACCTATCTACCCACCTACCTGTCTGCCTACCTACCTACCTACCTACTTACATACCTGCCTACCTACCTGACTCTGAAGTCTGGACCTCACCTGACAAGCTCCTGGTCTTGGAGAGGCGGGGAGGTTGGAGGTGGGAGGAGGAGGAGGAGGAGGAGGAGGGTGGTAGATGTTGGGTGGGAGGAGCCCCTGGATGTTCCGGCAACAGACGATCGATCACAGTCAGCACCGCCCCTGCTGCAAGGGATCCAGAACTCCTCTCCTAACGGTTCCCCCGGCCGGGACTGGAATCAGTGATGGGGAGAGAAGGGTGGAGGGGGTCAGGGGGAGGAGGGAAGGGGTGGTGCAGGTGGGCGTGGACGTGAAGATAAAGGCAACACACGTGGTGTCAGTGCCAGACTGGGCGGACGGCTGCCGTCCATCAAAAAGCTGACGGACTTGACGACTGACCCGTCAGGCAGAGTCGCATCCGTTAAGCTACCGATTTGTGGGTTTTTGTTGTTCTTCCGCCGTGGAGGTTTGGATGTTACAATGTTTTGTTGTGTGACATTTTGTGAATTATAAAACAACAACAACAAAATAAATAAATAAATAAATAAAACAACAAATAAAACAAAACAAGACAAAACAAACGAAACAAACCAACAAAAGACAGAAACACACACACACACACACACACACACACACACACACACACACACACACACACACACACACACACACACACACACACACACACACACACATATGTGAAACAATTTAATAGTTCTCTTTGAAAAATTGTGTTGAGGGACTTTCCTTAAAAAGAAAAAAAAAAAAAAAAAAAAAAAGAAAAAGAAAAATTTAAACGATCCATATTGAAAAAAAACAAACAAACTGATACATACGCAGAAACTCATATACACACGCATGAGCGAGCATGTATATGCATGCACACACACACGCACGCACGCACACACGCACACACACACACGTATGTATGTATGTATGTATTTATGTACATGCATGTATGTATGTATGTATGTATGCATGTATGTGACCAAGTGTTTGTTCTCATGGTCTGACAAGAACGCTGTTAGGCCTATGCGAAGTTCAGTCACCTGTTCCTTTCATTTTCAAAGCATAGTGGTGTAGCGTATGTGGATAAATCCGCACGCTTTGGCACCTCTTTGAGATTGAAACTATGTTATGTATGTATGTATGTATGCATGCGCGCGCGCGTGTGTGTGTGTGTGTGTACATCTATTAGTGTATGTATGTATGTATGTATGTATGTATGTATTTCTATCTCTATTTCTATTTATCACAACAGATTTCTCTGTATGAAATTCGGGCTGCTCTCTCCAGGGAGAGCGCGTCGCTACACTACAGCGCCACCCTTTTTTTTTTTTTTTTTCCCTGTGTGCCGTTTTATTTGTTTTTCCTATCGAAGTGGATTTTTCTACAGAATTTTGCCAGGAACAACCCTTTTGTTGCCGTGGGTTCTTTTACGTCCGCTAAAGTACATGTTGCACACGGGACCTCGGTTTATCGTCTCATCCGAATGACTAGCGTCCAGACCACCACTCAAGGTCTAGTAGGGGGGGGGGGGGGGGGGATATTGGTTGCTGAGCCGTGATTCGAACCAGCGCGCTCAGATTCTCTCGCTTCCTAGGCGGACGCGTTACCTCTAGGCCATCACTGCACATGCATGTATGTATGTATGTATGTACGTATGATTGACTGAATGTATATATTCATGTATGTACTTATAAACTCAAAGTCTTAAGTTTCGAGGTGAAAGATAAGAACTGTTGCCCTTTTTCTATTAACTATTTTTCTATCATTTCATTCATATTATTATATGCTATTTTGTTTATTTATTCATTTATCTATTCATTCCTTTATTTCTCTGTCTCTGTCTGTCTGTCTGTCTGTCTGTTATATCCAGTCCCCGACCTCCGACAGTCTGCATGGTTCAGTGCAATATATGTGAATATAAAAAAAAAAAAAAATTCCTGCAGCATTAAGAGAGAGAGAGAGAGGGAAAGACAGACATGGAGAGACAGAGAGACAGACAGAGAGACAGACACAGAAAGACAGAAAAAGACAGAAAGAGAGAGAGACAGAGATGGACACGGAGACAGAGAGAGATATATATAAAGAATGTGTGTGTGTGTGTGTGTGTGTGTGTGTGTGTGTGTGTGTGTGTGTGTGTGTGTGTGTGTGTGTGTGTGTGTGTGTGTGTGTGTGCCTGTGTGTGTGCGCGCGCGCGCGCGTGTGCGAGCGTTTGTGCTAGTTTTCATTTTTTTTTATGCGTACGGTGTGCCCCCCCCCCCCCTCGTCACTCTCTCTATCCCCCCCTCTCTCGCCGAGTCTCCCATCTCTCACTATGTTTACGTATCTAACATGTTCTGAGCAGTAGGTCAGTAATCAGAGAACCCGATCAACGTGTTCCCCCATGGGGAAACAGCTGAGACAGAAACAGTGGAGTACAGTGGTGGGGGTGGTGGTGGTTGTGGGGGTGGGGGTGGGGGGTGTCGTGGGGGTGAATAGGTTCGGGGTAGATTAGTCATATCATTGAAGACAGGAAGGAGGGATAGGTCGGGGGGGTTGGGAGGGATTGGGAGGGATGGGGGGCGAGGGGGGTGGGGGGGGGGGAGGACGATGGGGTGGAGGGGGGAAGGAGGAGGGGAAGTGGATGAAGAATCGGGTGGTTGAAGTGGAGGTGAGGTGAGGGAGAGGGGGAAGAAGGGGGGGGGGCAAACAGGGGGTGGGGTGGGGGTGGTGGTGGTTGGTTGGGGGACGGGGGAAAGTGGGAGAGGGGTGGTGGTGGTGGTGGGCGGTAAGGTGAGTTGAGACGTGAGGAAGGGGGGGGGGGGGGGGAGGGGGAAGGGAGGGGGTTGGAGGGGGGGGGGGTGGACACGGCGATTTAGCAAAAGTGAGAAAAAAGATACGAAACATCCACCTCTTCCCTCTATCCTCCCACCCCGACCCCCCGCAACCCCTAACCCCCCACCCACCCCCACTCCCTCTTGACAAAGAAACGGACCCGGTCATTTTTCCACTAATGACTGCCAAAAACACAGCAGCCACACCCTTCCCGGATTCGATTTCCACAGCGGAAGCGATCCGAAAAGAACAGTAGCAAAAGCCGCCACCCCCTCGCAGTGATACATCACGCGCGCGGCAGCAGCTGGCGGGGCACTTTGCGGTGAAAGTGAGGCCCCCGCCGAGGTCAGACCCAGGGAGGCAACTGCGTCCAACCTACCAGGCCGTGGAACGATGATGGAGTGGTTTCCCTTTGACCGTGGGGCGCGGGGGGGGGAGCTTTAATGAAGGGGCCGGGTTCAATTTTCACGCACAGCGTGGGAGAGAGAGAGAGAGAGTGAGTGAGTGAGAGAGAGAGAGAGAGAGGGGGCCGTTTGAACCGTTTGGTAAGCTACACTACAGGGGTCGTGTGAGTGTGACGACGTGGTTTGGAATGGTACAGTGTGGTACGTATTTACAGGACCGATTCAGCGTTGAAGAATAGAATTATAATAGAATAGAATAGAATAGAATATGTCTTTATTACAAAGTGTACCGGGGTCACAAGGAATATTGGGGGAGGGGGGGGGAACAGTACATAACAAGGTACGAACATGGATCGAAAATCATACACAAACACAGATACAGCAGAAATTAGGATACATACACGTGCATATCAGTCTAAAAACTTGTGCATACTCACACATGCACGTACTGCACAGACACACACACACACTCTCTCTCTCACACACACACACATACACACACACACACACACACACACACAC
>NC_134890.1:27707969-27715469 GCF_041734735.1 Babylonia areolata | reverse complement strand
GATGAGAAACATGGTCAAATTTAGAAGTTCTGCAAATGAGTCTGGCAGCGTTATTCTGAATTCGTTGGAGTCTGTCTGATAGATATTTGGGAAGGGCGGCCAAAAGAGAGTTGCGGTAATCCAGTCTTGAGAGAACCAGAGAGCATACAAGTGTCTTGGTTGCGTCTGTAAGTCTCAGTCAGTGTCCAGCACGGAACAAAATTTGCATCTATCGCCCCGAATACGGGCATGTGTGTGTAACCAACCAATCAACCGCGCTTGCATGCGTGTGTGCGTGCGTGCACGTGTGTGTGTGTGTGTGTGTGTGTGTGTGTGTGTAGTAATCATAAGCTGGAAATAGAAACAGGGAGACACAAAGGCATACCACGAGAGTTACGGCTTTGTAAGGTTTGTAACATGTCTGTGATTGGGGATGAGTTTCATTTTATAATGGAATGTCCCAGTTATGATCAGTTACGAAATAGATATGTTCCTAAAAAATATTTGTCTCCAAAATCGATTTTTAATTTTTGTAATATGCTCAAAGGAGGCAAAAAAAAAAAAAAAAAACAAAACAACAACAACAACAAAAAATCATTTTAGCTGTAAGTAAGATGATTAGATTTGCAAATGTTGCCTAGTTATACTTTTGGAGTTAAAAGACATTTGTGTTTTCTCAACTTTTATGTGACCTTGTTGTGTATTTGGAAATGTTTGTTCTGGGCATGAAAAGATTATTTTGCAGTAATCCTCCATACTCCAATAGGAGTGGAAGGATAATTAAAACTTGAAACGTGTGTGTGTGTGTGTGTGTGTGTGTGTGTGTGTGTGTGTTTCATGTATGGCGGCGGTGACAGACCGGTGTCCTGTTTAAATTGTTCCCTGACCAGTTTCCTGCGCCGCTTTGTTTGTCGGTCTATGAAACAGAAACTCAGTGAAGATAGGGGGCCCGCTTGCAAAGTCACACTGTTGCGCCAGCTTTTGTTTGCGTTTTTCAGTCAGCGCTTGACGGGTCTATGGACAAGAGGTATCGGTCTTTCAGTGTTAGCTGCACGTAGAGTACTTTTAGCTGTGTGAAAACTATCACGTTTCCAGCGGTAGGGGGCATTGTGACGACGAGATGAAAAACAAGCAATGGTCCAATGGTCTTCTCTCCGTCTGTCGCGGCTGTTCACATGGGGGAGGATGGGGGGTGGGGGGGGGGGGCATTGTTCAAGGGAGACCATCCTTTGATACACAATAGGATAGATTTGAATGCATTAGTCAGTTGACACAGCGCACGTTTCAGCAGCATTTTAACGCGATTCAGTTTCAGTTTCAGTAGCTCAAGGAGGCGTCACTGCGTTCGGACAAATCCATATACGCTACACCACATCTGCCAAGCAGATGCCTGACCAGCAGCGTAACCCAACGCGCTTAGTCAGGCCTTGAGAAAAAAAAAGAAAAGAAAAAAAAGATAAGCGTACATACATAAACGCGATTCATACTGCTGCACAGCTATTGAAGACCGTCGAGAGAGAGAACGAACGAACGAATGAAATTTTATTTCACGAGGGTAAGGAAATAAGCACGATTGTTTTTTTGTTTTTTTCACATCCAACCCTCTGGGGGGAAAAAGTAAGATAAATGCATGCACAAAAGCAAATTCTTCACACACACACACACACACACAAAAGGGAAAAAAAATCCCCTACTCCCTCATCCACCCACCCTTCCAACAACAACAACAACAAAAAGGTAAGCATGAACATCACATAATTCAATGCATCAACAGCACATGTGAATGGTACAAAGACATGTACAAATAATACATTCATGGAGGAGATAGAGAGTAAGGATGAAGGAAGAAGAAGAAGAAGAAGAAGAAGAAGAAGAAGAAGAAGAAGAAGAAGAAGAAGAAGAAGAAGAAGAAGAAGAAGAAGAAGAAGAAGAAGAAGAAGAAGAAAGTCTGGGTGAAGAAAAGAGAGACAGGCAGACCTGACAGAAGCAGAGACAGATAGACAAAGAGGCATATACGCTTTGATTATTAATAATCAATGAAATTGTGGTTTATGTTATCAAAATAGCGTTGAGCATGTTTATAGATTTTTCATGAGATATGCATGATATGCGTTTTTAGATACAAACCGAGAGAGAGAGAGAGAGAGAGAGAGAGAGAGAGAGAGTGTTATTTTCAATGCTTCTCTCTCTCTCCCTTCCTCTCTCTGTGTCTCTCCCTGTGATAGACAGTGTGTATACGTGTATGTTTTCTTTCCAATGAAACTTCATGACAGCCTGCGCGCGCGCGCGTTTATGTGTCAGTGTGTGTGTGTGTGTGTGTGTGTGTGTGTGTGTGTGTGTGTGTGAGAGAGAGAGAGAGAGAGAGAGAGAGAGAGAGAGAGAGAGAGAGAGAGAGTACTGTTTATTTACTTATTTGGGATAAGGTCTGAAAGGGCTTTATGATAATTTGATAAAACGGATAATGTTGATAATGATGATAAATGTAGTTTTTCTCTTCTCGTCGTCGTCGTCGTCGTTGTTTTTGTTGTTGTTGATCATCATGGTTGTTGTTGTAAACGATTCTAGTGAAGACAGCTGGAATAAATCAAGAATAGGGGATAAGTTTGTCTTTTCCTCACTTTTTCTTCACACTCATGTTCACGAATAGGCGACATCATCTTCGTTAGTGTAACGGTTGTTTGTTTGTTTGTTTTTATGCAAAATGGCGTTGGTCTCCCATATATCAATATTGTATGAGGCCTAGTATTTTATCTAATTCATTGATTTCCATATATAAACCCATTCACTGTCTATACCAAGTATAACCAGAACATCACACCGACGAAACATGAAATGGCTTTATATCTGTCTGTCTGTCTGTCTGTCTGTCTATCTATCCATCTGCCTGGAAATGAACCATATTGATACAAGGGAAGTAACCGAATTTCCTTACCATGCTTTTCATGTGTTATTTCCCCTCAGATGGATTCTCTCTCTCTCTCTCTCTCTCTCTCTCTCTCTCTCTCTCTCTCATTCTTTCTCTCTCTGAAATTTATTTTGTTTCATTATTTGCTTTCACCGTTTTATTCGTTTATTATAATACTTTGCTATAAATTGAGAGTATGTTGATGCAGTCACCAATGTTTTAAGGTCCACTTTGTCAGTTCAGTTTCAGTTTCAGTAGCTCAAGGAGGCGTCACTGCGTTCGGACAAATCCATATACGCTACACCACATCTGCCAAGCAGATGCCTGACCAGCAGCGTAACCCAACGCGCTTAGTCAGGCCTTGAGAAAAAAAAAAAAAAAAAAAAAAAGTTGTTGTTGTGGTTGTTATTGTTGTTGAAAACTTTCAATAGATTTCACACTTCAAGACACGGGTTTGGCGGCTTTGGCTTTGGCGTGGGCGGGGGCAGCGGGGGCAGGGGTGGGTGCGGAGGCGGGGGCCGAAGGCCACAACAACGCGCTTAGTCAGGCCTTGAGAAAAAAAAATGCCAATGACATTAAAGTGTCAAAGAGTCAAAGCATCTCTCTCTCTCTCCCTCTCTCTCCCTCTCTCTCTGTCTCCCTTTCTCTCTGTCTCTGTCTCTCTCTGTCTCTGTCTGTCTGTCTGTCTGTCTCTCTCTCTATTTGATCTTCTGCGTGCGTATACACAAGAAGGGGGTTCGGGCGCTAGCAGGTCTGTACACATGATATGGACAAGCAGATAACGATGCTATGTATGTTATTAATTACATGATGTTTAAACCATGGTATAGACAAGCAGATAACGATGCTATGTATATATAAACAACGATGCTATGTATATATAAACAAGGAGATAACGATGCTATGTATGTATAGACAATGAGATAACGATACTATGTATGTTATTAATCACATGATGTTTAAACCATGGTATAGACAAGCAGATAACGATGCTATGTATGTATAGACAATGAGATAACGATACTATGTATGTTATTAATCACATGATGTTTAAACCATGGTATAGACAAGCAGATAACGATGCTATGTATGTATAGACAATGAGATAACGATACTATGTATGTTATTAATTACATAATGTTTAAACCATGGTATAGACAAGCAGATAACGATGCTATGTATATATAGACAAGCAGATAACGATGCTATGTATGTATAGACAGAGATAACGATACTATGTATGTTATTAATTACATAATGTTTAAACCATGGTATACTACTACTACTACTACTAATTATTATATTTACATAGTGCTGAATCTTGTGCAGAGACAAATCAAAGCGCTTTCGAACCAGTCATTCAAACACATGCATAACTCTAAAACTGGAGACGAGTAGATAACGAATATATGTATGCTATCAATTACATGATGTTTAAAGCATGGTATAGACAAGCAGATAACGATGCTATGTATATTACTTACAGGGTGTTCAAACCATGGTATGGACAAGCAGATAACGATGCTATGTATACTACTTACAGGGTGTTTAAACCATGGTATGGACAAGCAGATAACGATGCTATGTATATTACTTACAGGGTGTTTAAGCCATGGTATGGACAAGTAGATAAGGATGATATGTACTTTAATCACAGGGTGTTTAAACCATGGAATGGACAAGCAGATAACGATGCTATGTATATTACTTACAGGGTGCTGAAACCATGGAATGGACAAGCAGATAACGATGCTATGTATATTACTTACAGGGTGTTTAAACCATGGTATGGACAAGCAGATAACGATGCTATGTATACTATTTACAGGGTGTTTAAACCATGGTATGGACAAGCAGATAACGATGCTATGTATATTACTTACAGGGTGTTTAAGCCATGGTATGGACAAGTAGATAAGGATGATATGTACTTTAATCACAGGGTGTTTAAACCATGGAATGGACAAGCAGATAACGATGCTATGTATATTACTTACAGGGTGCTGAAACCATGGAATGGACAAGCAGATAACGATGCTATGTAGGCCTCCCACAGGATGTTTAAACCACTCTAAGGAAAGCCTTCACACACATGCCCCAGCATCACCTTCACCATCTCCCGGACCACAAACTGGGGAGGGTGTGCGGGCCAGTTCTGCGTGGCGACGGTCATGTCCCAGACATCCAGAAACCACACCCTGTCCCTCAGCTCGCGGAACTCGTCCTGCCATATCTGGATGTAGGCGGGGCCAAACGTGTCCCCGCCCCCAAACCTTAGCGCCGTCACGCCTTCCACATTCAGGTGCGGCCCTCGGATGAGGAACTTCGTTGTGGGAAACTCCTGGAGGAACTGCTGGATGTGGCGCTTGGCGCCCCTGACCCTGTCCTGATAGACGCCGGGGCTGAGGAGGCTGAAGTGGAGGAAGTAGTGCAGAACGACCACGATGCGCCGCTGGGGGACACGGAGGGAGTCACCACGCAGGCGTTCTAAAAGCGCCTGGAGAGACACAAGGCGCGGGACCGGGTGGTTGTATACCGGAAGTCCGTGGAAAGACCACGCCATTGTTGTGTTGGACGACCGTACCTGTATGGTGGATCAGTTCAATGTCCTCGTAAAAACTCTAGGAAATTTGGCTTGTGGGGTGACGTGATAGCATGGGATAGTAACTGAAAACTTAAAAGGACGAATGTCTGTTTTAATCTTGGGTTGGAAAGGCTGTGGCCAGGCAAGTTTAACTCAGCAGTGAACCCAGCTCATTCTCAGCCTGTCCAGCTCCAGATTTTCCTGAATCAGTTTTGCTTTGCAGTGTTTCGCTTTCATGGTACAAAGAAAAAGAAGTAGAAGAAGAAAAAAAAAAAGGATTGGTTCGATCGCCTTCACCTTATACACCCCCCCCCTCCCAGCCCCACCCCAGCTAGCTCGTCCTCCCACCCCCTTCTCTTGAATGGATAGAACGCAAAACGAATGCGTGCAGTAACACTTAAGTGACTATTAACCGTTTCACCGCCAAGCTCGCATTTATGCACAGGCGTGGTAGAGGACCCATGTCACTGAAAGGTGACCATTCATTGGTCTGTTATCCATGAACCTACTGCTCTTAATGTTCGGTGGTAGGATAGGCCATATTTTCTATACATCGCGGGGGGAATTCCCAGCTATTCTTAGCCACTGTCTTTTCTGTGTTTATACCACAAGGGAATTTTGTACTCTAAACTGACTGGCGGTGAAAGGGTTTAAGACAATGGTAAAAAAAGGAAAATAATGAGATGCACACATGACGACAGTAATAGTTAAGTGACTCATTGAAAACACCGGTAAAAAGGGAGACAATGTGATGCACACGTGACGACCATGATAGTTAATTACTCATTGAAAACATCAGTAAAAAATGGAGACAATGTGATGCACACATGACGACACTAATAGTTAATTACACATTTAAAACATCAGTAAAAAGGAAGAAAATGTGATGCACACGTGACGACCATGATAGTTAATTACTCATTGAAAACATCAGTAAAAAATGGAGACAATGTGATGCACACATGACGACACTAATAGTTAATTACACATTTAAAACATCAGTAAAAAGGAAGAAAATGTGATGCACACATGACGACAATGATAGTTAATTACTCATTGAAAACATCAGTAAAAATGGAGACAATGTGATGCACACATGACGACAATGATAGTTAAGTGACTCATTGAAAACATCAGTAAAAATGGAGACAATGTGATGCACACATGACGACAATAATAGTTAATTACACATTTAAAACATCAGTAAAAAGGAAGAAAATGTGATGCACACGTGACGACCATGATAGTTAATTACTCATTGAAAACATCAGTAAAAAATGGAGACAATGTGATGCACACATGACGACACTAATAGTTAATTACACATTTAAAACATCAGTAAAAAGGAAGAAAATGTGATGCACACATGACGACAATGATAGTTAATTACTCATTGAAAACATCAGTAAAAATGGAGACAATGTGATGCACACATGACGACAATGATAGTTAATTACTCATTGAAAACATCAGTAAAAATGGAGACAATGTGATGCACACATGACGACAATGATAGTTTAGTGACTCATTGAAAACTTCTGCAAAAAAGTGAGGCAATGTGATGCACAAATGACCACAGCCCTGGCCTTGTTCCAAAAATGCCGTCGAAACGTACTTTGTGACAAATCTGGAAGGAGGTTTGATACGTTTGAGAGGGTACACCGTTGTGCTAAAATTCGTTTACATAGGGCCAATATTACTATTAAACACTTTTTTTTCAAGGTCTGACTTAGATGCATGGATCGATCAGTGTGTGTGGAGTGTGGAGATGTGTGGTGTGTGGGACGGGGCTGGGGGGGTTAAGGGGGGGGGGGTGGGGGGGGGGGGGGGGGCGTGCATGCATGTGTGTGTGTGTGTGTGTGTGTGTGTGTGTGTGTGTGTGTGTGCATCAAATCTAGCGTCTCACCTCACACACTTTATGGACATGTTTGTCGTGTCCGACTGACAGCCTGCTGCATTTCAGATGTCTCTGGAGTTCGTACCACCAGGTACGGAGGTTGGAGTCGCCCACAAAATACAAGCTCGTGTTGCG
>NC_134890.1:27700469-27702969 GCF_041734735.1 Babylonia areolata | reverse complement strand
CCAACGTTATGTGCAAACAGACACCCGAAACAGGGTTATTACACAGCGTCACGTTATGTGCAAACAGACACACAGGGTTATTGCACAGCGTCACGTTATGTGCAAACAGACACACAGGGTTATTACACAGCGTCACGTTATGTGCAAACAAACACACAGGGTTATTACACAGCGTCACGTTATGTGCAGACACACAGGGTTATTACACAGCGTCACGTTATGTGCAAACAGACACATAGGGTTATTACACACCCTCACGTTATGTGCAAACAAACACGTGAACTAATAAAAGGAAAGCAAAGAATATTTTTAGTAACTCATCATCCTCAGAGTTCTTCGTGTCATAAAAATCATGTAGATTGTCTTCTCGGAAACCATCGTTTGCATTGAAATCTAGATAAGGTATGAACACAATAATCATATTGGGTCTGTGATTAACATTGAAATAATCTTTTCTAGATAACTAAAGATTTTGTTCCAGATCTCGGATGGATAAGATTTTTTTTTAACTACCTTAGTTACGCTCTCTTAATTGAATTTGGAATCATTGGTTTTTCCAGTGTGGAAGACAGCTTCGTCAATGTGTGTCATAAGGCGAAATGATGTCACAGCAATATAGCGCTTTGCAGATAGAATGGTTGATAGATTTATATTTCAGTTTCAGTTCCATAGAGATGTCAAAGCATCTGGACTGATACATACACGTTACAGCACATCTATAAACATACAAACAAAAAACCACGCGCACGCACACACACACACACACACACACACACACACACACACACACACACACACACACAGAATATTTCTCAGGTCAGCACACAGAGCAGAAATCCAGGGTTACAAAATAAGTGTACCTGATAAAAAGTCTATGGGGAAAAAACACACAGACAAACAAACATAATCGCATGCTGACTTGGATAAAAGATATGACGTGATTGAAATATCATCACATGCTGACGCAGATAAAAGATATGACGTGATTGAAATATCATCACATGCTGACGCAGATAAAAGATATGACGTGATTGAAATATCATCACATGCTGACACAGATAAAAGATATGACGTGATTGAAATATCATCCCATGCTGACGCAGATAAAAGACATGACATGATTGAAATATCATCCCATGCTGACGCAGATAAAAGACATGACATGATTGAAATATCATCCCATGCTGACGCAGATAAAAGACATGACATGATTGAAATATCATCCCATGCTGACGCAGATAAAAGACACGACATGATTGAAATATCATCACACGCTGACACAGGTAAAAGACATGACATGATTGAAATATCATCACATGCTGACACGGATAAAACACATGACATGATTGAAATACCATCCCATGCTGACATAGATAAGATATGACGTGATTGAAATATCATCCCATGCTGACGCAGATAAAAGACACGACATGATTGAAAAATCATCACACGCTGACACAGGTAAAAGACATGACATGATTGAAATATCATCCCATGCTGACGCAGATAAAAGACATGATATGATTGAAATATCATCACACGCTGACACAGGTAAAAGACATGACATGATTGAAATATCATCCCATGCTGACGCAGATAAAAGACATGATATGATTGAAAGATCATCCCATGCTGACACAGGTAAAAGACATGACATGATTGAAATATCATCACATGCTGACGCAGATAAAAGACACGACATGATTGAAATATCATCCCATGCTGACGCAGATAAAAGACACGACATGATTGAAATATCATCCCATGCTGACGCAGATAAAAGACACGACATGATTGAAATATCATCCCATGCTGACATAGATAAAAGACACGACATGATTGAAATATCATCACACGCTGACACAGGTAAAAGACATGACATGATTGAAAAATCATCACACGCTGACACAGGTAAAAGACATGACATGATTGAAAGATCATCACATGCTGACACAGGTAAAAGACATGACATGATTGAAATATCATCCCATGCTGACGCAGATAAAAGACATGACATGATTGAAAGATCATCCCATGCTGACGCAGATAAAAGACATGACATGATTGAAATATCATCCCATGCTGACGCAGATAAAAGACATGACATGATTGAAATATCATCCCATGCTGACGCAGATAAAAGACACGACATGATTGAAATATCATCACACGCTGACACAGATAAAAGACATGACGTGACTGAAATATCATCACATGCTGACATAGATAAGACATAACGTGGTGGAAATATCATCACATGCTGACATAGATAAGACATAACGTGGTGGAAATATCATCACATGCTGACACGGAAAAAAGACATGACGTACTGACGCTGCTCTGTGTGGTCGCGATCACGTGGAGGGCAGCCTGATATATCTACCTTATATCCATCTCTCGCTCACTTGCTCGCTGCTCGCTTGTACGTGTACACGCCCACCCACACGTCTCTACTAAATTCTTACATGACCCAGCAGCAGTGCAGGGTCTCCTCTGGTGT
>NC_134890.1:27665469-27695469 GCF_041734735.1 Babylonia areolata | reverse complement strand
ACACAAAGCTGTGTTGGATTTCACATTGTTTATTTATTTGTTTCACTTTTTTTTCAAAATTAAAGTCACAAAGGAAAAAAACCCAAAAAAACCCACATCATTTGTAACTCACACTTGCTTTTGTTTAAATGAAAGAGGAAATGCACCTAAGTGTGACCAACATACAGACACACAGAGACACACACAAGATAGGTAATAAAGTTAAGTTACATTTTATACATGTATAAATATATAAGATGTAACTGAACTTTTGTTAAACTATTACGTAATGCATTATCACAGAGAAAACAATGAATACAATGTGATATGGGTATTAACAATGTGCCTGTCTGCTTTATGATTACAATTAGTATTAGAAAAAAATGACATTCACAACACATTTTCATCATATTACAGATTTTTGTGATAACCCTGATTCAGTAAGACCTAACACACACACACACACACACACACATATATATATATATATATATATATATATAGTGAGCGAGATGTAGTGTAGAGGTGAAGGCAGCCGCAGAGATAGGAAGGGGCAGTTTTGTGAATGCATCCATAACATAGAGTGCTGATCTTGTACTTTATTCGGTGTGAGACAGGGAGCCAGTGGAGATGTTGCAAAAGAGGAGTGATGTGCTCAGATCTTTTCTTTCTGAGGATGAGTCGGGCAGCAGAGTTTTGTATGCGCTGAAGGGACTGATGTGTGTGTGTGTGTGTGTGTGTGTGTGTGTGTGTGTGTGTGTGTGTGTGTGAGCGAGTTTGAAGAAATTCAATATCAAAGTTCAAATTCACAAGACACGTCATTGTATTCAGATCTATATTAAATTGTATGATATGAATAATATTAATTTAACCCATACATGTTCTGATCTTGATTATAAAGATGATATCAAGTTGACA
Source organism: Babylonia areolata (assembly GCF_041734735.1). Lineage (NCBI taxonomy): Eukaryota > Metazoa > Mollusca > Gastropoda > Neogastropoda > Buccinidae > Babylonia > Babylonia areolata. Next base: position 27,694,572 of record NC_134890.1, on the reverse strand, counting down.
GGATCTGTTGTTCCTGTTGTTACTTAGCAAAAGACGTTCCTGTTTGAACAAAAAATGATAAAAATGACTGCTCTTGTTGTTGTGTCAGAATATCAGATCAAAATGCCAAGTTTAGAGAATAAAAAAAAGTATAAAATATAAAAGCAAATTCAGTTTGCATATAATCTGGCTCCTTTTTAATTTTTGTGAGTGCCCATCCCAGAGGTGCAATATTGTTTTAAACAAGATGACTGGAAAGAACTGAATTTTTCCTATTTTTATGCCAAATTTGGTGTCAAGTGACAAAGTATTCGCAGAGAAAATGGCAATGTTAAAGTTTACCACGGACACACACACACACACACACACGCACGCACACACACACACACACACACACACACACACACACACAGACAACCGAACACCGGGTTAAAACATAAACTCACTTTGTATACACAAGTGAGTCAAAAATACAGCAAATACACAACACAGAAAAGCACTATGTTATGATTCAGCGCCCATGACTTACGGATCGAACAGAGGAGATACAAATATAGACCGAAAGAGCAAGGACTGTGTGACATATGTAAGAGTTTCAGGAGACAAGACCGATCTTTTAGACAATCGTGCGAACAACAGTATTTACAGAAACAGATTCTGAACAGATATAAGTCGTCCAAGTAGTGAACTGATCTTGTCTGAAAGAACTGCAGCCAAAGCTGGCGAATTCTTTTTCACTAATGTTTCTTTTCATAATTATAGTCAGTGTATGGATTATTGTGTTTTATAAACCTTAAGGTTTTATGACAATGAAATATTCTATTATATTCACTCCGCCCCCCCCCCCCCCCCCCCCCGTAACACACGCACGCACACACACACACACACGCGCGCGCGCACACACACACAAACACACACACACGCTCGCCAAAGCCTCTGCTGACCTGTTTGCCCAGCTGACCAGCGGAACCAACATGACGATCGAACAGGCCACACACAGCCACAGACACGCTTTGGCCTTTGGCAGGCCACAGTAACACCACATCCTGCTATCAGACGTCGCCCTTCCTCTGCACTGCTGCCCACCATCCACCACCCACTGACTGCACGGATCGCTGTTGAACATTCGAACTCAGTACTGAACACTGCTGTGACTTGTGCTTGTGGATAGTGAGAGGTAGAGGTAGAGGTAGAGGTGGAGGAGTCTGGGGGTGGATGGTAGGGGTGGGGTTATGGAACGAAGCGGTGTTGGGAGCTAAAATCAGTGCATGCGTGAAGTTAAACCGCACCCACTATTCAGACTGCAAAAGCACTTGACTTGATTTTCCTTGTCAGCTCCAACCCCCCCTCCCCACCCCCCTCCCCTCACAAACACACACACAAAGTAAAACCAGTTGCCCCTTTTTTTCGGCGACCGGCAACCTGAATTGATTTGACAGGTGAGTTTTCAGTTTCAGATGAATACTCTCTTAGTGGAAGCCTGTGGTTTTCAACACGGAGTTTTTGACTCACTTGTGTAAACAAAGTGAGTCTATGTTTTAACCCGGTGTTCGGTTGTCTCTGTGTGTGTGTGTGTGTGTGTGTGTGTGTCCGTGGTAAACTTTAACATTGACATTTTCTCTGCAACTACTTTGTCAGTTGACACCAAATTTGGCATAAAAATAGGAAAAATTCAGTTCTTTCCAGTCATCTTGTCTAAAACAATATTGCGCTTCTGGGATGGGCACAAAAAAATAAAGAATGAAGCCTAATTATATGCAAACTGCATTTACTGTTATATTTATACTTTTTGTATTCTCTAAACTTGGCACTTTGATCTGATATTCTGACCGAACAGCTAGAGCAGTCATTATTATCATTTTTGGCTTAAACAGGAACTTCTTTTGCTAAGCATGGAAGCTTTATTTATTTTGCAAACGTTTTGGTTCAGATAGAAAAAAGGGAAATTACTATGTAATGCTAGTGGAGTTAATTTGCTTTAAACTGATCTTTCTCATCTTAAACATTACATTTTGAAACAAGAGAGGCAAGGCCTTCAAGACTCACTTGTGATGCACTTTTTTAAAAAAATGCAAGATTTTTATGTATTGAGTATAATTTCAAAATGTAATGTTTAAGATGAGAAAGATCAGTTTAAAGCAAACTAAGTTCCCCAGCAGAGTAATTTCCCTTGTTTTACTGCCGACACCAAAACGTTTGCAATAAATAAAACTTCCACGCTTAGCAAAAGAAGTTCTTGTTTGAACAAAAAATGACAATAATGACAGATCTTTTCTTGGGTCGAATATCAGATCAAAGTGCCAAGTTTAGAGAATACAAAAAATATAAATATAACAGTAAATGCATTATACTCAATACATATGTAGCCGTGCACCGAGTGGTTACTGAAGGGTACAGACGATACAAAAGAACTAAACTAATTAATTTATTGAATGAAAGGATAGACAAGATCCCATGCACAGGCCAGGAACATATAGAGGCCAGTCACAAATGGGTTTTCTATTGTTTTATTTACATAAAAAGAGAAGATCTAGGAGAAGAACTAAGAAGAAGACAAAAAGAGAAGACAGTGCCTGGAATGACACAAACAGATGTTATAAGCACAACATGTTGGCACAAGTGAATAGTATAGCACATGTATACATGGAAAGACTATCACTCGGGTTTGGGATACGCAACAACATAATGCAAATGTGTGAAGACCAAACGCTGACATCAAATGACATTCCTAATACATTTAAATAGTGCAGTTAAAGTGATTGAAGCAATTAATCCAACACTATCTTGTAATTACAACAGCAGAATACTACATACATCTTAAGAGTACTGAGCACACTATAGCAGTACAATTGATATCAGCATGTAAAATAATACACAAGTAATAAACAAGATAATAGAATCAGTGGCTTTGATATTATACTGGCAAACTGATAGACCAGATAGTAAGTGAAGAACCACCATGGCTTAACCATGAAGTGGTGAATGAACTTTACGCACTCACTAGAACATTCTGGAACAAACTGTGTCGAGAGACGTCACTGACTGTGACGTTAAGAATCAAATGGAACACTGCTCCATGCAGATGACGACATGGCAATTATTTAGATCAGTCATAGCTGATCTGTGACTAACTTGTCAAAGCAATAACTGAACATACTCATATAAACACAAGTACTGTGTCAAATAATACAATTTACAAATCAACACATTTTACACACTAGTACTTACAGCGATACGTAGCGAGGTGTCAGCTGTTGTGGGGACACACACGACACACTGCCCGCGACACAGCAAGAGAGAGAGAGCAGGCTCTGGTCAGATGACTGACTAGGTATGAAATGACCACTCATCATTCACTGTGCCAATTTATGCAAGTTTAGCGGACCGCAAAGTGCGTCACGTGTGCTTGCAAGCAGATCGTCACAAATCACGGAGAATCCGATGACAATTGTGTTTGTTTAAAGGTGTTCAGTGATAGATTTCTAAATGATTCCTGAACCGATTTGCATCGGATAAGTTGCAAAAGAAAGAGCTCAACGCCTACTTTATAATGAGTGTAAAATGAAGTGTTGATTATTTAAGATGAATTTATAATCTTAATTTAAGTCACCTGAACAGGGTCAGTTTTAACGAGCTCGTCGCTGAAAATTACAAACTGCGTTAAATCAGTTTCACGTAGGCAAACATAAATGGAATAGATTTAAAGATGGAATTAAGACGATTCTGCCAGTATATAATACTAGTAGTTTACTGATCTGACAAAAGAGCTATTAATTAAATACTGTGGAACAGAAACACAAGTTTGCTCTCAGCCAATGACGTATCGCGACGCGACACTGGTCGAGCAGTCAGCAGGTGGTCTGGCCAGGACAAAATGATGTAAGCAGAGTGACGTCACATATTCTGTGCAAGGGTTAGGAGAGAAAACGTCGTCTGCTCTGGCTTGTGCGTGAATAGTGTTGGAGCAAGCATAGCGCGCTTGGTCACACATAAAAAGCTTGGATTTTTTTATAAGTGTATCACAAGTGAGTCGTGAAGGCCTTGCCTTTCTTGTTTATGGCTTGTCAAGATCTCTTCCCGCATTCCTCCACACCCACCCCGAATCACCCACTCCGCCCCTTTCCACGCGGTTTATTCACCCAATTGAAAAAAAAGGAATGGGTGGGGGGGGGTTGCGGGAGAGGGGGGGGTGTTGTCGTTCCGGGTCAGCTCCTCCCCGCTCCCCCACACCCCCTCTTCCAACAGGAGTTTACGGAAGCAATGGCGTGGGCTTTGTCCAACTGTAATAGTCTGTATTGGAGTTCCTGCCCACTGATGTTATGGCGAAAGTCTAAAAGACTGAATGAATGAAAAGAAGGAAAAGATATATGTTATATTGTACTATATGCCAAAAAAGGAATACAAAATAGAAGGAAAAGATTAATGACAAATAAAAAAAACCGCAAGTAAATGAACACACGCACACACACGCACGCACACACACGTGTGTGTGTTCATTTACTTGCGGGTTTTTTTTACACACAAGTGTGTGTGTGTGTGTGTGTGTGTGTGTAGATAGATAGATAGATAGATAGATAGATAACAGCTTCCGCTGTTCTTGGTGTGACGGTTGGTATACTCCAGAGATAGAGGACCGTGTGTTAACTGCTGACACACACACACACACACACACACACACACACACACACACACACACACACACACACACACACTTTCGGCGGAGGGGACGTTACGGGATACAAGGTGGTGACATTTCAGGGTAAGGGGGACATTTCAAAACGAGGCTAGAACACAAAAAGGGGACATTTTCGCCGCTGAAAATGTCCGCATGGGACATCATGAATGGTGAGAAATTCCCTAGGGGACATTTTCAGCGGTCAGGGACGTTTTCGGGGTAGGGTCAGTCTGGGATACAACACCGGCACAAACAGTGAAGCTTCACCCACCACCACCCTTACTTTCTCTCTGAACTGCTGACAACGAGCGTACAAGGGAGGGCCGCGAGTACGTGAGCTTTTTTTGTTTTGTGTCGTCACGGGTTGTGGAATCCCCGTCACCTGACCTTTGACGTTTATTGCCGGTGTTACTCGTAATTTGTTCCCTCTGGCGAGTACCGGATTGCCGAATCTTTTTTTCCCTGTGTTGGTGTGGACGAACCTGTGTCTCTGACCGGATCATCCATACCACTGCCCAGAGAAAACTGTGGCTCGAAAACTGTGTCCGTCCGAGAATCTTCGAATACGTCTTCCGCATCCTCGGACAAGGATTGTTCCAACTGTTCAACCTCTAGCTGTTGGTCCTCCTCCAGCTGACGTACTCCTGCTGGCTGCTCCTCCGTCTCCTCAACACCTGTCTCCACATCAAGGACAGGTTCACCCAACAAAGGGTCGGGCACAGTGCCACAGGCAGGGTCGCCACGCTTGTGACCACTTTGAAAACATTCCCAGCAAGTGACTAAGTCTTGACACTGGAACTGGCGGTGTCCAGGCTGCAGGCAGTTGGAGCAAACCATGCTCTGGGCGACTTTCGGCTGCTCCTTGTGGTACAGGCGGACAGAGAAGCTGCTCACCTTGCCAAACCTGTCCAACGGAACAGCAGGGCAGTTAATGAGCACACAGCGCCGCCCTGTAACAAAACGGGTTAGTTTACCATCTTTGTTCCTGTCTCTCAAGGCCTGACTAAGCGCGTTGGGTTACGCTGCTGGTCAGGCATCTACTTGGCAGATGTGGTGTAGCGTATATGAATTTGTCCGAACGCAGTGACGCCTCCTTGAACTAGTGAAACTGAAACTGTTCCTGATCTTTTCCATGAGGAGAGGCGATCTGAGGACACAACCCAGTCTCACAAGAGCACTGTCTATGTCATCATTTGACACGGTTACTGGGAGATCTGAAACAAACAGTTTTGGTTACAGACACTTCATCACCATTACTCCCTCTCAAAATAAAGTTTTTTTTTGTCATGGACACACACACTGCAATTGTTCACCACGATCCCCTCGATCAACAATTGATTTCTGGCAGCTCGGGTCAAGGGCTAAACCCTCCACAAACCTTTAATACACTGTGCACCATACACTGTTTCTTTGCCAGACACTCTCTCTGCTGCCAAACAAAATTTTAATGTCTAACAGAGGAAAACTTCACTGGCTGGAAAGAGAGTTTTGTCAACAAACGGTAAGTCTTTACGTGGTTGCACGTGTTGCTCGGTAGCCATTGTCAAGGCTGAACAAACCAGCCGTCATCGTTTATTGTGTGTTCAGTGACTTGCTTCCTGTGACTTTTGCTGCTGGTCAAGATGGACTTAGCACACCTGCCATGTTTTTAGCCTGCGATACTCACGTGAGTTTTTACTTGGTCTTCGTTTTAACACCCCCATGAAGTTTGACACCTAGCTTTAATTCATTGATTTATCTGACCATGTCAACAAAGGAAAGCAAAGGAGAAAGAAGAGAGGGTGGAGAGGAGGAATGAGAGAAAGACTGAAATGGTGAGGCAGTAGACACTCCTTCCAACCATAATCTGACGTGCGATCTTTATATAACAAAATGAACGAACTAACAGCTGTAATTCAACAGGATGGTGATTTTAGACGAAGCAGCTTGCTGTGCTTCACGGAATCGTGGCTCTCTGAGCAATCTGGGGACACTACTTTGCCATGATTTACAACTGTGAGGGCGGACAGAGACAGTGACAATGCAGAAAAGTGTGTTGGAGGGGGCTTGGCCATGTTTGTCTGTGACAGGTGGGCGCCACAGTTTTACGTGCGAGAGCAAGTGTGTACACGTGTATACTCCTATGCTTTCAGTGCTTGAATTGTGATACCACACCCTCATATCTTTCTGAGCTTGTACTTGCCAAACAGAACATTGACATTTCTTGAATCCCAACTAACTGTTCCCCGATACTTCCTTAATTCCTGTGGAAAGAGGTCATTTTCCGTCTTCGGCCCAACAACTTGAAATTCTTTATTTCACAGCGTGTGTGAGTGTGTATTTTTAAAGGTTTCCTTTTTATTTATGTTTTATCAAGTTTAATGCCATGATTAAGACTTATTAACTGATGTATTTGTATGTCGAACCTTCGTATATATATTGTTAACAGCTCTACTGTGATGTTGATGGTGCAACGCCCCTCCGTCCCTCACCCCCACCATGCGCATGTGAGTGTTTTAATATAAAAAGATGGAATGAATGTCTTTACTTTTTAAAGTTAAAATAAGGGTTTATTTTCTTTACGACGAGCCTGAAGGCGAATTTCTGTACTCCATATCAGACAACAGTTTCAGTTTCAGTTTCAGTAGCTCAAGAGGGCGTCACTGCGTTCGGACAAATCCATATACGCTACACCACATCTGCCAAGCAGATGCCTGACCAGCAGCGTAACCCAACGCGCTTAGTCAGGCCTTGGAAAAAAAGGAAATAAATAATAGATAAATACATAAAAAAGAACTACTAATAATAATATGTATAAGGCGCAAAAACGTGATGAAGTCAACTATAAGCGTACCAAAAAACAAAAAAAAGAAGAAAAATAAGATTGATTGATTGATTGAAGAGCCAATGATGCTAAAAGCCTCTTGCTTTTTTACTTTTTTTTTAACTCTCTCCATACGAACGGCGAAAGAGACGACGTTAACAGCGTTTCAGCCCAATTACCATCATCAAAATATTACAAGCGGAAGGCTCTTATATTGAAGAGGTGAATGCTGACAAAGAATACCACAATTCTGACGACGAAAGCTAAAGGTTGGGTCATTCAGCCACCCACTGGACATCCGATGGGTCTGTGTAGAGGAGAAGAGAGGACTGGCCGTACTGAGTGAGTTAAAGTACTCTTTACTTGCGAGTGGTGAAAGCCATGTCCTTGCAAGATACTATAAGGCCTCCTTCCATCTGACGAGAGGTACCGATTTGTTCGGTGTAAAACGGCACGAAACTTTCTTTCCAGATCAGTGGAACAGCTGAACAAGCACGTGTCCTGAAAGGCATGGATGGCTTGTGCGAAATGTGTGCCAGTGTAAATGGTTTGGTGGATGGGGCCGAAAATGTGTGTGCGTGTGTGTATTTCTTCTTCTTCTTCGTTCGTGGACTGCAACTCCCACGTTCACTCGTATACATGTACACGAGCGGGCTTTTACGTGTATGACCGTTTTTACCCCGCCACGTAAGCAGCCATTCTCCGTTTTCGGGGATGTGTGTGTGTTTCGACCCAACGCCTTTGTTATATTGATGCGCAGTCTTAAAACATTTGTAAATAAATATATTGTTACCTGTAATGTCATTTTGGCATGTTACATTCTATTTGACTTTTTAGAAGTTTCAAACGTGATAATTGTTTCTTTAATTATTTATCAAAATAAGGCCACAATTGGTCGCTGATGTTAGATAACAAAGTACACTTAACTGTTAACGCCTCTGCTGGTTGTGCAAAAAAAGAAGAAGAAGAAGAAAAAAAAAAAAACACCCAGATTTCTGTTCATCCTACACGAAGCCAGACAGTCGTTAAAGGGTTATGCAATGTTTGCATGTATGTGCAAGAAAGTAGGAGGAAGAAGACATGGAGGTGGGATGTGGTGGTCACTGTCAATGTAGCAACGTAACGCAACGCGCTTAGTCAGGCCTTGAGGAAAAAAAAAAAAGAAAAACAAGAAAGGCAAGGCCTTCACGACTTACTTGTGATACACTTTTTAAAAAATCCAAGCTTTTTATGTATTGAGTATAATGCATTTACTGTTATATTTATATTTTTTGTATTCTGTAAACTTGGCACTTTGATCTGATATTCGACCCAACCACAGATCTGTCATTATTGTCATTTTTTGTTCAAACAGGAACTTCTTTTGCTAAGCGTGGGAGTTTTATTTATTGCAAACGTTTTGGTGTCGGCAGTAAAACAAGGGAAATTACTCTGTTTGGGAACTTAGTTTGCTTTAAACTGATCTTTCTCATCTTAAACATTACATTTTGAAATTATACTCAATACATAAAAAGCTTGCATTTAAAAAAAAAGTGCATCACAAGTGAGCCTTGAAGGCCTTGCCTCTCTTGTTTCAAAATGTAATGTTTAAGATGAGAAAGATCAGTTTAAAGCAAATTAACTCCACTAGCATTACATAGTAATTTCCCTTTTTTCTATCTGAACCAAAACGTTTGCAAAATAAATAAAGCTTCCATGCTTAGCAAAAGAAGTTCCTGTTTGAGCCAAAAATGATAATAATGACTGCTCTAGCTGTTGGGTCAGAATATCAGATCAAAGTGCCAAGTTTAGAGAATACAAAAAATATAAATATAACAGTAAATGCAGTTTGCATATAATTAGGCTTCATTCTTTATTTTTTTTGTGCCCATCCCAGAAGCGCAATATTGTTTTAAGCAAGATGACTGGAAAGAACTGAATTTTTCCTATTTTTATGCCAAATTTGGTGTCAACTGACAAAGTAGTTGCAGAGAAAATGTCAATGTTAAAGTTTACCACGGACACACAGACACACAGACACACACAGACAACCGAACACCGGGTTAAAACATAGACTCACTTTGTTTACACAAGTGAGTCAAAAAAGGAAAGAAAAGGTGAATAAATAATAGATAAGCGTACACAAATAAGTAAATAAATAAATAAATAAATAAATATAATATAAAAAAGGTAGTAGTAGTAGTCGTAGTAATAAATAAATAAATGAATAAATAAATAAGATAACAATGATGATAAATAAGCAAATAAATGTAAAACATGAAGACACACATTCACACATATACCCACACATGCATAACAAGAGCCCAGGACATGCATACAAACGAAAGAGTAGAGAGAACCTGTGCATGCAGGAGTTTCAGCTTTGTTCTGAGACTAATATCCTTGTCCATCCATATGGGCTTCAGTCTTGCCTGCGTTGCTGCAGTCTGCGCAGTTCCTGTCAGTATTTCAGTCTTGGACCCTTCTTCACTGATGATGGTGCCGACGTCCTTAAACTATTTCACTGTTTCTAGCTGTTGTCCGCTGGCATTGATGTTGGTCTTGATTGGATTCTTGCTGTTTGTCATGAATTTCATCTTGTCGGCGTTGATCGCCGTTCCGACACGGTTGATGTTTCGCCCAAGTGGTTCACTAGTTCTGCCAGTGCTTATTCACTGCATGCCAGCCTATAGGTATCATAAGTCGTGGCATTCATAGTACCAGTATCAGTTAATGCTTTATTACAGGTACGTTTGACATTATCAAATGGTAAAAGAATTTCACTTTGTTTCGTAATTATGTCATGCGTACATGATTTTGAAATTGAAAGAAATAAGAATTCCTCAGGTAATTATACGAGGGTCATTCAATAAATAAGGTGAATTTTTCGGTATAAGGACTTCTAATACAGATAGAAGCTTACTTCTTTTTTTTTTTCAACGTAGTCTCCCAGCACTGTCACACACTTTTCCCATCTGTGCACAAGCTTCCGTATTCCCTCAGCGTAAAAATCTTTGGACTGATGTCTCAGCCAGTCGCTCACAACACTTTTGACTTCATCGTCACTTTCAACACTGCTCCGTCCTTCTTTAAACAATTTAGCCCACTTGTAGACATTTTTTCGGCTGAAACATGTGGCACCATACACAGTTGACATTCTCCTATGAATTTCAACTGGTTTGCACCCTTCAGCAACCAAAAACTTGATAACTGACCGCTGTTCAATCCTGGAGCATGCTTCTTGGTCGGCCATCTTTGTTAATCGCCAAAACTCTCAAAGTTTTTTTTTAATCTGCAAAACAAATTAAATCCATGTGAAAAAGAAGTAAAAAAAAAAAAAAAAAAAAAAAAAAAAAAAAGTAAGCTTCTATCTGTATTAGAAGTCCTTATACCGAAAAATTCACCTTATTTATTGAATGACCCTCGTACTATTAGTACAGGGCATACCTGCAAAAGGCTATTCACATAGAGTTCCATCTTTACATGACTGTATCTTCGTACTGATAAAGGATGACAGAGGCTTAAATTCACTAGGTTGCTTCTTTTCTGATTGCACCAACATCAGTTGTCAAAATCTATGTTTTCATCACCAGCTGTGCTCAATCAGTTAATTTCACAACGATGGTGATATTTCACATTCTTAAATGGGACAAAATATTCTCATTTGGTCATATTCATGTTTGGTTCTTTTCTGACTCTGTTCTGTAATTTTCTCATGCAGACTCCACATCAATATATATGTGTATGTGTATGGTTTCTTTCTGAACAGGAGTTCATAGGATAAGTATAGGACACACCTGTAAAATGCTATCCACATTTAATTGCATCTTGAAATGGCTATATCTTAATATTGATCAAGACATCAGAGGCTAACATTCACCAGGTTACTTCTTTTTCATCATAGCACCAACCTCAGTTGACCCCGGTCGTCCCCCATCCCCCCCCTCCCCCACCCGCACTCCACCCCTCCCCATTCCCCCACTTCTTTTTTCGTTGCTGAATACAAACGAGCGAAGATTTGCACAGAAAAGTCAACCGGCGTCGGCAGCAGGTGAATGCCCTTTTCTTGCCGCCATGTCAGTGCAGAGACGTGTGTGTGTATGTATATGTGCGTGTGTTGGTGTGAGTGTGTGTGTATGTGTGTGTGTGTGTGTGTGTGTATGTGTGTGTGTGTGTGTGCACCCACGCATGTGTGTGTGTGTGCACACGCGCATGTGTGTGTGTGTGTGTGTGTGTGTGTGTGTGTGTGTGTGTGTGTGAATCTGTTTTCAATTTCTCTCTCTCTCTCTCTCTCTCTCTCTCTCTCTATATATATATATATATATATATATATATATATATATCTCATCTCTCTCTCTCCTCTCTCTCTCTCTCAGCGAAAAAAAGAGAAAGTTTGGCTTTCTGTCTGTCTCCCTATCTGCAATAAAAAGGATCACTGAGTGTGCTCGTATATTTCAATATATACTTTAACAGCGCTTTATTCTCATGCGCAGTTTGATTTCTCTCTATGTCTCTATTTACCTGGCTGTTTTGTTTTTTCTGTCAGTGTTTGTCTGGCTGTTTTTCTCTCATCAGCGACAGAAAAAGAATCATTGACCAGCAAACCAAAAAACAAAAATAACTAATCGTCCACTGGCATTAATGAGTTGTGTTTGTGTCTGCATTGTGTAAGGTCCATGATATGTTTCTTCATTAGTTTGATTCAAGTGCGCAGCGTAGTAGTAGGTCTTAAGTTTAACGTCTTTCCACTTTGAGTGATTTGAGTGATATTAGACGGTTAAAAAAAAAAAAAAAAATGGGGGTGGGGTGGGGGTGGGGAAGGAGTGTGTGTGTGTGTGTGTGTGTGGATGCCGTGGGGGGAGGGTGTGGCAGTGCGGGGGGGGGGGGGGAGGGATAGGGAAAGGCAGTACGTTGGAAAAAAAAAAGACATTAGCAAAATGGAAGGAAATGCTAACATCAAACAAATTTAACTATCACAGATGTCCTGTCGGACTGCGCAGAATACCCCCTGCAATAACAAATAACGTACTGGAGAAGTCTGGTAAAAACGATTTTAGACTCTGACACCCAAACATTACGTGTTTGCAAGAAAAAAACTATGTTCTCCAAATATGCATTTTACATCTTTGCTAAACTAAGTTATTTGTTCGATAGTGCTTGAATATGCCTGAATCTTATCCAATTACTGTATGTATTTGACTGGTCGATAGTTTCCGGATGTTGAATATTCATTATACTATAATTAAAACTTTGCCATTTTTTACTGGTATATTTCCTTGACTTTGCTCCACGATGCTTGTTCTGGCGATCGAGCGCAGCTTTGTTTGGAGATGGGAAAAACCCAAGATTTCTTCATATTGTGTGTGGTATAACCCCATTACCCCGTTTTTCAGTATCGCGTACATTAAAAAAAAATTATCGTTGATGGAAAGGATTCTGTTTCATTCAGAGCACCCGTGTTTGTGTTTACCTGTTTGTTTAAAGTAAATGAGCAACACGTGAACTATGTGACCATTTATCGTATATATACATACACACACACACACACACACACACACACACACACACACACATTTGTTTTTCTGTCAGTGTTTGTCTGGCTGTTTTTCTCTCATCAGCGACAGAAAAAGAATCATTGACTAGCAAACAAAAAACAAAAATAACTAATCGACCACTGGCATTAATGAGTTGTGTTTGTGTCTGCATTGTGTAAGGTCCATGATATGTTTCTTCATTAGTTTGATTCAAGTGCGCAGCGTAGTAGTAGGTCTTAAGTTTAACGTCTTTCCACTTTGAGTGATTTGAGTGATATTAGACGGTTAAAAAAAAAAAAAAAAAGGGGGTGGGGTGGGGGTGGGGAAGAAGAAGACAGATTGTGCAACAAGTGTAACATCCTGGAAGACGAAATCCATCTTCTTGATCATTGTATTAAATATAAAACCTTAAGGCAACAATTTTTAAAGGATATTCAAAATTCGAATAACACAGGACATATTCCCAGTCAGGTGATGCTAACAGATGATGAATATATACAAACAAGATTAGGAAAATTTGTGTATGAATGCTGCTGCAATTTACCGCATTAACTGATTGATAAATTGTGTGTTTTTCATTCGTTCATTCATTTACCATTGCAATTGTGTCTTATAAACCTTACGGTTTCATGACAATACAATCTATTCTATTCTATTCTATTCACACACACACACACACGTATATATATATATACGTGTGTGTGTGTGTGTGTGTGTGTGTGTGTGTGTGTGTGTGTGTGTGTGTGTGTGTTTTGTTTGTTTATCCACAGTTGTTTTTGTTTTAACTCACTCAGTACGGCCAGTCCTCTCTTCTCCTCTACACAGACCCCTCGGATGTCCAGTGGGTGTCTGAATAACCCAACCTTTAGCTTCCGTCGTCAGAATTGTGGTATTCTTTGTCAACATTCACGTCTTCAGTATAAGAGCCTTCCGCTTGCAGTATTTTGATGGTGGTAATTGGGGTGAAACGCTGTTAACGTCGTCTCTTTCGCCGTTCGTATGGACAGAGTTAATATTTCGTGTGACTTTGATAATCACTGCCCTTTCAGTTACACACTGGTGGGGGACAGGTCACTGTCAATGCTGAGACATATGACGAGTCTCGTTCAGGGGACGGAACTCGAGTCATGTCAAGCGTAACAGATGACCGTCGCCATCAAAACAAATTGAGTTGTTCCCCAGTTACTGTCTTTGAAGTGCAGAAATCCCAGTCGACCGAGAAGCTTTTAAAGGTTGAACTTCCACCTTCCACCTTCCTGATGTAGCAGCCTCTTTCTACACCCCTCCACCCCATTAGATTTTGCCCCCGGGTCAAATCTGGTTAGCCAGACTAACCCCAGGGACGATGTAGACCAGCTTGGAATGACTACCGGGGGGTGAACTTCATCTGGTCAGAACTGACTCTCCCCTCCACCTTAGTGGAATTTTATAACCCTCATGATATATACAAGAGAGATTTTAGTCTAGTTTAAAATGACCGCCAGGGTAAACTTGGCACTGGTAGAATCGATACAGGCAATCAGAGTTGAACTCCCCCATATTTGCTTCCGTGAAGTTATCAAAGAATGGAGAGGGAGGGCGTCAGTAAAGGACAGCTCAGAACGACCCCTTCCGTTCTCAGTAACTTGGTTAAACCTGTAGAAATAGGTGGTAGTTTCCCACACCGTTGGAGGGATACCCGTAGAAATAGGGGGCAGTTTCCCACAATGGGGGAGGGATACCTGTAGAAATAGGGGGTAGCTTCCAACAATGGGGTGGGGGGGGGGGTACCCGTGGAAATAGGGGGTAGTTTCCAACAATGGGGGAGGGATACCCGTAGAAATGGGGGGTAGTTTCTTACAATGGGGGAGGGATACCCGTAGAAATAGGGGGGAGTTTCCCACAATGGGGAAGAGATACCCGTAGAAATAGGGGGTAGTTTCCCACAATGGGGAAGAGATACCCGTAGAAATAGGGAGTAGTTTCCCACAATAGGGGAGGGATACCCGTAGAAATAGGGGGTAGTTTCCAAAAATGAGGGAGGGATGCCCGTAGAAATGGGGGGTAGTTTCCAACAGTGGGGAAGGAGTCGATCTTGACTAGCGACAACTGACCCCAGGGGTAAACTCCAGCGAGGGGGTAGTTCGAGTTTGATTAACACCGGACCTAAACGCCGGACGTCCTCCGACCACTGATGGAACGCGAGGGAACAAGACAACAGTCCGTGACAACTGGTCGTTTACATTTTTCTGATTTGTGACATTCATTGCATGGAGGTTGAGAGGGAAGGCTGATTTTGTTTCAGTAGTAATATGCATTAATGACTCGGAGTGGTTCTTTTCCTGTTGGATCTGCTTGTGTGTGTGTGTGTGTGTGTGTGTGTGTGTGTGTGTGTGTGTGTGTGTGTCATGTGAGCACCCTGTCGAGATCCTACAAAACAGGTGCTCTCTTTTATCGGCGTGTTATCGACACTACCTGCATATCGATCCACACAAAAGTCAACACACTTGTAGATCGATCTACAGATGATGGTGACGATGATACGAGTTCTTACATAGCCTAGCCTCGGTCCGGGAACAAGCTCTAAGCGCTTTTCAAACACGGAGTCATTTGAACAATAGGCTGACTACATGACAGCTGCCATTTTGGCGCTCATCATTCGTTTCATGTGTAATTCAGTCAGGTTTCAGTCACGCACACGTACACACTGACAAAGACATGCAACATTTTACGTGTATGACCGTTTTGTTTATTTACCCCGCCATGTAGGCAGCTGTACTCCTTTTTCGGGGGTGTGCATACTGGGTATGTTCTTGTTTCCAGAACCTACTGAACACTTACAGGGATTCCTTCACCTTCACCTATCCCACAACCCAGTGGAGGGTCGTCGGGGCACCGCAGATGATTTCCAGACCAGTTCTCTCCATTGGTTTCTGTCTCTCGCAGCTCTCTGTGAATCTGGGAAATTCAGGACTCTCCACTCCTTGATGTCCTGCCACACTTTCCTTTAACCCCTCTCTTCATACTGCCTGGTAGGGTGCCCTGCAGTACGGTGCCTTGCAGAACGGTGCCCTGCAGTACGGTGCCCTGCTGTACGGTGCTCTAGTACGGTGTCCTGTAGAACGGTGCCCTACAGTACGGTGCCCTACAGTACGGTGCCCTGCAGTACGGTGCCCTGTAGAACGGTACCCCGCAGTACGGTGCCCCTGCAGTACGGTGCCCTAGTACGGTGCCCTGCAGTTCGGTGCCTTGTAGAACGGTGCCCTAGTATGGTGCCCTGCAGTACGGTGCCCTAGTACGGTGCCCTGCAGTACGGTGCCTTGTAGAACGGTGCCCTAGTACGGTGCTCTGCAGTAGGGTGCCCTAGTACGGTGCTCTGCAGTAGGGTGCCCTAGTACGGTGCCCTGCAGTACGGTGCCCTAGTATGGTGCCCCTGCAGTACGGTGCCCTAGTACGGTGCCCTGCAGTACGGTGCCTTGTAGAACGGTGCCCTGCAGTACGGTGCCCTGCAGTACGGTGCCCTGCAGTACGGTTCCCTAGTACGGTGTCCTGTAGAACGGTGCCCTTCAGTACGGTGCCCTGCAGTAAGGTGCCCTACAGTACGGTGCCCTGCAGTACGGTGCCCTGTAGTACGGTACCCCCGCAGTACGGTGCCCTGCAGTACGGTGCCCTAGTACGGTGCCCTGCAGTTCGGTGCCTTGTATAACGGTGCCCTAGTATGGTGCCCTGCAGTACGGTGCCCTGCAGTACGGTGCCCTAGTACGGTGCCCTGCAGTACGGTGCCTGCAGTACGGTGCCCTAGTACGGTGCCCTGCAGTACGGTGCCTTGTAGAACGGTGCCCTGCAGTACGGTGCCCTGCAGTACGGTGCCCTGCAGTACGGTGCCCTGCAGTACGGTGCCTTGTAGAACGGTGCCCTAGTATGGTGCCCCTGCAGTACGGTGCCCTAGTACGGTGCCCTGCAGTACGGTGCCCTAGTACGGTTCCCTAGTACGGTGTCCTGTAGAACGGTGCCCTTCAGTACGGTGCCCTGCAGTAAGGTGCCCTACAGTACGGTGCCCTGCAGTACGGTGCCCTGTAGAACGGTACCCCGCAGTACGGTGCCCTGCAGTACGGTGCCCTAGTACGGTGCCCTGCAGTTCGGTGCCTTGTAGAACGGTGCCCTAGTATGGTGCCCTGCAGTACGGTGCCCTGCAGTACGGTGCCCTAGTACGGTGCCCTGCAGTACGGTGCCTGCAGTACGGTGCCCTAGTACGGTGCCCTGCAGTACGGTGCCTTGTAGAACGGTGCCCTAGTACGGTGCCCTGCAGTACGGTGCCTTGTAGAACGGTGCCCTAGTATGGTGCCCTGCAGTACGGTGCCCTAGTACGGTGCCCTGCAGTACGGTGCCCTGCAGTACGGTGCCCTGCAGAATGGTCTTTGCGAGCCCGTCGGATCTTGTGAACTGTCCATGCCATTTGAACTTCCTCCTCATGATGACAGCTAGGAGTTCATCGTGGGGTCCAGTGGTTTGGGTGATCTTCTGGCTGATCTCGGTGTTCGCGAAGTGCCTAGTGTGTGAGATGCCTATTAGCTTTCGGAAGTATCTCATTTCCTTGGCTTGGATCTTCTTCTGAAGGTGGGCACGTTCAGTTGCGTGAGATTTTCACGTGCTTCCGTGTGTGTGAGTGGTTGGGGGTGGGGGTGGGGGTTGGGGGTGGAGGGGAGTATTGATGGGGAGGCGGGGAGTGGGGAATGAAATGTAAAGCACGTTGAGCAGTATTTCTGGAGAAATGCGCTATATAAATGTCCATTATTATTATTAGTAGTATTAGTCCACGTTTCGCAAGCATAGAGAAGCATTGATTGAACCAGTGAACGCATAAGTTTCACTTCGATCAGAGCGTGATGTTTTAGTCTCTCCAAATGGGCTTTAGTGGAGTGAGTGCTGCTGTAGTCTGCGCTGTCCTGGACATGTCTTTTGGTCTGGAGCCTTCATCTGTGACAACCGCATCCAGGTACTTGAACCCAGATGCAGATTCCAAAGACTGTCCGTTGATTTTGATAACAGTGCAAATGCCGTTGATGTTATTCGTCATAGTCTTTGTCTTTTCTGCACTGATTTCCATTCCGTATGCCCCGAAGGTGATGTCAAGTCTTTCTACTGGGTTAGAGAGTTTGGTCTCATTTCCAGCCAAGCCATTAACGTCAGTGGCGAGCCGAAGATTTGTAACAGTTCTGCCTCTGATGGTGACGTTGCCCTCGTTGCCGACATGATTTATTCCAGGAATGTGTCGCCCTACAAAGCCTCATGTCACACTGTATCAAACGCTTTCCTGAAATCTACGAAGGCACAGAGATTGCTGGTGTTGAAGATATTTCTTGCATATTATTCTCAGATTGAAAATCTGTTCTGTGGTGCTGCTTCCAGTTTGGAAGCCCGCTTGTTCTTCATAATGTTCTCAGTTTGAACTTTCAGTCTGTTCAAGATGGCTTTCAGTAGTTACTTGCTCAGGTGGCTGATAAGCCTTATTGTGCGGTAGTTTTGGCACAATTAGAGGTTTCCTTTCTTTGGGAATATGATAACTAGAAACTGCGTCCAGATGGTGGGCCATTTTCCTGTCTTCCAGATTCTGTTACAAAGAGTCGTGAGTATGTTGATTGTGTCTTTTCCTCCTGTCTGGGTGAGTTCTGCAGGTACTTTGTCAATTCCGGTTGATTTTCCTTTCGTCAGTGACTTAACTGCTGTGTCAACCTCTTCGCGAAGAATTGATGGCTATTCCTCCTCGGTTGTCTGAAGGCAACTGAGCACTGCTGGGTCAACGATGGTTCTGTGGTTGTAAAGTTCTGAACAGTACTCTGTCCAACTGTTAATGATCTCTTTCTTTTCATTGAGACATTTTCCAGCCTTGCATTGAATAGTGGAGACCTTGGTTTCCTTCACAGTTGTTAGGTTTTTTATTGTCTGGTACGCCCTTTGCTATTGTTCTTGTTCAGGTCCTCTCCCCATCCTGTCGATGAGGAATCTGCCCCTTCCCTCTCCCCACCCTGTTGGTCAGGCATCTGCCCCCTCCCTCTCCCCATCCTGTTGGTCAGGCATCTGCCCCCTCCCTCTCCCCATCCTGTTGTTCAGGCATCTGCCCCCTCCCTCTCCCCATCCTGTTGTTCAGGCATCTGCCCCCTCCCTCTCCCCATCCTGTCGATGAGGAATCTGCACCTTCCCTCTCCCCACCCTGTTGTTCAGGAATCTGCCCCCTCCCTCTCCCCATCCTGTCGGTCAGGAATCTGCCCCCTCCCTCTCCCCACCCTGTTGTTCAGGAATCTGCCCCCCTCCCTCTCCCCATCCTGTTGTTCAGGCATCTGCCCCCTCCCTCTCCCCATCCTGTTGATCAGGAATCTGCCCCCTCCCTCTCCCCATCCTGTCGATGAGGAATCTGCCCCCTCCCTCTCCCCACCCTGTTGGTCAGGAATCTGCCCCTTCCCTCTCCCCATCCTGTCGGTCAGGCATCTGCCTCCGTCTCCCCATCCTGTTGGTCAGGAATCTGCCCCCTCCCTCTCCCCATCCTGTTGGTCAGGCATCTGCCCCCTCCCTCTCCCCATCCTGTTGGTCAGGAATCTGCCCCCTCCCTCTCCACACCCTGTTGGTCAGGCATCTGCCCCCTCCCTCTCCCCACCCTGTTGTTCAGGCATCTGCCTCCGTCTCCCCATCCTGTTGGTCAGGAATCTGCCCCCTCCCTCTCCCCATCCTGTCGATGAGGAATCTGCCCCATCCCTCCTCCCACCCTCTTGGTCAGGAATCTGCCCCCTCCCTTTCCCCACCCTGTTGTTCAGGAATCTGCCCCCTCCCTCTACCCACCCTCATTTGCTACATGGTGTTGTTATCTTGTTTTAAGCTGACGTCGTGTTGCGTGTATGGATCAGTTGACAAGCATGACGCACACTCGGAACTAAAACTATGGGCATTTTCCCTCAATGCAAAACGCTTCCACTTTGGAATCTATTCGATCCGGGTCGATTGTGACGACATATCTATCCAGTTGATGTTGGATCAGATCTCATCTTATAGGACACTTCACACCTGTTCTATACATCTCGGAACTGAGTGGCCACAGAGCCAGAGGACGACGCAGCATGGGTCGCAGCCGATTGCACTTCTTGAACAGCAGATCACTTCGACCCAAGGCTTGCGTCCACACTCTCATCACGTCCCGTTTCAGAAATATGTTGGTCAGACGTGTTTATGAGCCAACAGCCACGTCACTTTCCAAAGTGATATCCAATAAAACTTTTCCAAAGTGATATCCAGTAGCAGTGATTTAACTGTAATCATGTATGTGGACAGTGCTAGCAATAGTATGTTTGATTTGTGTGGTAAGTTTTCTTCGCGTTTTGACTTTGGACAGCAGAATAGCTTTGGTATTTTTGTTTTACCTTGTCCCAGTTTTGATCAGATAAGTGTCGTGTGTTTTCAGTGCTGCTGTTGCCGGTGGCACCAGTGTTGTTGCTAGATCGTCACCACCTTCAGCCGTCTAGACTGGTCATCGATGTGGATAGCACGTGCAATGTGAAACAGTGGACAAGTGTTCTGTCACACCGTCCACAGTGCTCAGTGGTTACCACAAGGTGCTGACATGACCTGTCGCAAATACATTCAACTGTACTGAGCTTTGGGTAAAAAGACGAAGAGGCAAAAATATTTTGTTGCACGAATGTTTAACCCTTTCACCGCCAGTCAATTTTAGAGTACAGAATTCCCTTGTGGTATAAACACAGAAAAGGCTGTGGCTAAGAATAGCTGTGGATTCCTCTTCCGATGTATAGAAAATATGGCCTATCCTACCACCGAACATTATGAGCAGCAGGTTCATGGACAATAGACCAATGAATGGTCACCTTTCAGTGACATGGGTCCTCTGCTACGCCTGTGCATAAATGCGAGCTTGGAGGTGAAAAGGTTAAAAAATATCAGGGAATGGTTCTAGTGTTGTTCATTCGCTCAGTGATTTCGTACTGGATCCAAAAGAGAGTATGATTTGTTCTGTTCCAGACTGGTGGGGGATGGAAACAGACACACAGAGGTTGCAGAATACACACAAAAACAAACAGGAGGAAGGTGGCAGAATGGT
Organism: Babylonia areolata; assembly: GCF_041734735.1. Lineage (NCBI taxonomy): Eukaryota > Metazoa > Mollusca > Gastropoda > Neogastropoda > Buccinidae > Babylonia > Babylonia areolata. The sequence continues at coordinate 27,673,519 of NC_134890.1, read as the reverse complement.
TAAGACGCTCAGCTGCCAATACACAGAGTCCGTGAGGGTGTGGGTTCGAATCCCGCTCTCGCCCTTTCTCCTAAGTTTGACTGGAAAATCAAACTGAGCGTCTAGTCTTTCGGATGAGACGATAAACCGAGGTCCCGTGTGCAGCACGCACTTGGCGCACTGAAAAAGAACCCATGGCAACGAGAGTGTTGTCCTCTGGCGAAATTACGTAAAATGAAATCCCCTTTCATAGGTACACAAATATGTAAGCATGCACTCAAGGCCTGACTAAGCGCGTTGGGTTATGCTGCTGGTCAGGCATCTGCTCAACAGATGTGGTGTAGCGTGTATGGATTTGTCCGAACGCAGTGACGCCTCCTTGAGAAAGTGAAACTGAAACAGACACAAAAAGCACATCAGGCACGTGACAGGAAAGATTCACATAATTTGACGTCACTTGTATTACGTGTTTTTATTGTTCTTTAGAACAAACTGGTTTGTTTCGAGAACTGCATGGCCGCATGTCATTTGGATGGTTGTCTTTATTTCCGCTGAAAACAAATGAACAGTTCTTTCAGCGTTTTTCGAAATCTGGAACTGGCCACTAGATAAGCAAAAAAGTTAACAGCTGAATTCGCACAAAAAGCAGGATTAGTAAGCATTTGATGCAGAACAACGAAACTATTGTGGTATTTTTGATATACGTAGAATTCCGGGACGAGAATGTTGGCCATGCCAGCGCAGACATCCAGAGACAGAATAGCAGCGTGGACAACACAGAGAAAAAGTAACATTTTAGTGATTCTTCTGTCTCCTGCATCACTCTTTTCCTTCACACTCCCAGCCATCTGTGATCGCTGACGAGAAGCTCGGTGCAGATGACTGATGGTGATGACACAACAAACGATAACAGTGACAAGGTAGACAGGCTTGGTGCTGACCGTGAAAAAATAACAGATGCGGGGCGCGAGTTTGACGTCCACAGGAAACCAGGGAGTGTCAGTCATGTAAGCAACGCTGCGATTGGTTGAAGGATCCACTCTCCATTGGACAGTGAAGGAGAGAAAGCAGGTCAGGTAAACACCGAAAGGAACCAGGTAGGACAGGATGATGGCTACCAACATTGGTCTGCAAAGTTCAGTCATGAAACAAGTTTTTTTTCAAAATGGAAATATAACAAATTCAAATATTATTTTCCTGTTATTGTAAACGATGATTAATACATAGCAGGTGTATGTTTTGTCACGATATCAAATCCATGTGTGTGTGTGTGTGTGTGTGTGTGTGTGTGTGTGAAATCTTTGTTTTGTTATAGTAGTAGTGTACTTTCAAAGCCTTCGTTTGGTGGTGTTGGTATTAGTCGTAGTAGCAGCAGCATTAATATTCATTTTCTGTCTTGCACGATATCTTCGTCACCGACAATTTTGTTGATAATGGAGCATTGACAAGACTGATCACATATGATGATGACTCATACAATAGACAGGAGATTTACGACAGCGTATCTTTGTGTGAGAAAAACTACCTTGACATCCATGTTGGTTTGATGAAGGAGATGGTTGTGGAGGTCTGTTGGGATAGCAGTCAGGCTGAACCTACTTGTTTTTTGAAGCGTATTGTAACTGCATATGCAGATAGAAAATGGAAGACAGAGGAACGGAGAGACATATGCAGATGATTTTTCGGTCGTCAGTAGTATTTTACAAAGTATAAACGCATTGGTATAATTACTTAAAAGGTGCACATAAGTAGTTGACTCACTGAACTAAATTGATTTGTATAAGAATACTACTGAACTGCGTGAAGATTTAAAGGTGTTTAGATATGGGGAAGGATTCTGCCTTTTCTACGAATATGTATTCGCTCATCACTAAACACTCACCCTTTTGAGAAAGAGTGGTCATGAATGTTTTATGTAACTTGTAATATTTTTCTTTCATGTAAAGCGCCCTGAGCTCTTAGAGAGAAAGGGCGCTATTTAAATGTACGTTATTATTATTATTGCTATGATGATGATTATTATTATACCAGATTACTTCACAAAATACAGAGAAGTAATCACAAATGGGACATAATTTATCCGCGTCTATCCATACTTGTACACAAACTTTATCATTCCAAATTTGAGAACATTCTAACGAACGACAAGAAAAAGAAGAAAGTTCAAGAAGACGAAAAGATCCATCTGATAGATATATTTGATTCGGTCTGAAATAGGATCGCCTATAAACTTTCTGCTCTATGCTTTTCTGTTATTGATGGCACTACTCAAGTGTACCTTTCAAAACATTTTACAGAATGCACTCCATCACGCAATCTTCGTGTGTTTTTTTTTTTTTCAGATATCACACTATTTTGGATTTTTTCTCACATACTAAAGCCAGATTCGATTCAAATCCCTACTGTATGAAACACACTTCTAAAATACCAGAGAGTTTTCTGCATCTTGATTTAGTACTATATTTCCTGATCAAGCATTGATTCTTATTCGCCCTTGTTTGTTACATTGTATGCAGTGTGTGTGTGTGTGTGTGTGTGTGTGTGTGTGTGTGTGTGTGTGTGTGTGTGTGTGTGTGTGTAACTGCGTTTGTCTATGTGTGGTCATGTTTGTATCTATGAACGTGTTTTGGTGAGAATATATTTTGAATGCAAATAAATGTTTTCTTGATAGAAAGTTCAACCAACAACAAGCACAATGGGCCATTCAGTTCAATATCAAAACTATCGATAATTTCCTCAGCTATTTAGACAGTGTGCCCTGTGACCAGACAGGCAACAAGGACCTGCTGTTTGACCATATACATTTATCTATCTTGTGATCCTTTTACTGGTTTAGAAGAAAACAAATATCCGTAAGATGTCTTTGTTCTGTAGAATATCTGATTCCAAACAAAAATCATAACGCCCAGTTTATTTCAGACCTGTATAATTCAGGCAAAATTAGCAGAAATCCCCTTTATTTCATTAATAATTAACAATTACAGCAGTCTTTTATGAACCATTACCTGAATGTCAGAAGTCTCCTCGCCTTGAGTGGCATGACGACAGACAGACATCGGTCCACACTCATGATCATGATGAGGGAGCCACAAGTATAATTCAACCATGTTTTGACACGAGTTATTTTTGCGTTCAAAATAGTGGACCAGTTATTTATCTGAACTTTGTCTGAGAGGTAACAGCTGGGCAAGTACAGTGACTGGGTCACCAGGTAGCCGAGGTCAGCCACTGCCACCCAGAAGAGGAGCAGGCTGATTCTGTCCGAGAGACCTTGCTGGAACAACAACAACAAAAAAAAAGCACACCATTTACAGACATAAATGCTTGCATCGATTTCTGCTATGCATATACATTCAATTCGTTATCAAATGATAAGCCTAATTATTATTCAAACTCATGACGAGCACATTTGTGATTCCACCACGAACTGTCTCAGAAACGTTCTGTGAGTCTCAATAAATTTTTCTGTGGTCTGCAACGTCCCCTTTGCTTCAAACTGTGGTGCCAAAAGAGGGTGATTTACACTGAGTGGGGACTTGACTGTGCATCGGATTGTGGCCTTCGGTCACATCACCCGCGCCCCAGACATCATCTTTGCTAGCCAATGAATCACTAAAAATTAATTCCTGTTAAATATTTGCCTTGGAAAAACTCCGCTTAAGGCTATCTCACTTGGTGAAGAAGCAAACATGAGAACTACAGTTAATGTGCTACGGAGATCATACCTTTGTGCTGAAACTGAGAGGTTCTGGGTGTTATATTGTATGCACACTTCTAACACTTCTGCTTCTTCCACTTCTCCTTCTAACACTTCTGCTTCTTCCACTTCTCCTTCTAACACTTCCGCTTCTCCTTCTAACACATCTGCTTCTTCCGCTTCTTCTTCTAACACATCTGCTTCTTCCGCTTCTCCTTCTAACACATCTGCTTCTTCCACTTCTCCTAACACTTCTGCTTCTTCCGCTTCTCCTTCTAACACATCTGCTTCTTCCACTTCTCCTTCTAACACATCTGCTTCTTCCGCTTCTCCTTCTAACACTTCTGCTTCTTCCGCTTCTCCTTCTAACACTTCTGCTTCTTCCGCTTCTCCTTCTAACACATCTGCTTCTTCCACTTCTCCTTTGCCCTGTCGATCTCTCCCTTTCTTCTGGGATCAGAGAGGTCCTGTGTCCACGGTCCATACCTCCTTTGGGAGGATCTTGTTGAGGGTCTGCAGAAGCTGGCAGTGGCTGCCACGGTCATGGTCAGCCTCAGGGCAGCCACTGACGGTTCTGTACGGACCAGGAATGCACGCCGTGTGGTCTTTGTTGACGGTGGTCTGTGCCGGTTGTGTGACGTGACGGTGCAGTGTGGTGTGTGCTCTGTGTCTGTGATGTGTGCTCTGTATCTGTGGTGTGTGCTCTGTGTCTGTGGTGTGTGCTCTGTGTCTGTGATGTGTGCTCTGTGTCTGTGGTGTGTGCTCTGTGTCTGTGGTGTGTGCTCTGTGTCTGTGGTGTGTGCTCTGTCCCCAGTTGTGTGATGTGACGGTGCAGTGTGGTGTGTGCTCTGTGTCTGTGGTGTGTGCTCTGTATCTGTGGTGTGTGCTCTGTATCTGTGGTGTGTGCTCTGTGTCTGTGTGGTGTGTGCTCTGTCTGTGTGTGTGCTCTGTATGTGTGGTGTGTGCTCTGTATGTGTGGTGTGTGCTCTGTGTCTGTGATGTGTGCTCTGTATCTATGGTGTGTGCTCTGTATCTGTGGTGTGTGCTCTGTGTCTGTGGTGTGTGCTCTGTATCTGTGGTGTGTGCTCTGTATGTGTGGTGTGTGCTCTGTGTCTGTGGTGTGTGCTCTGTGTCTGTGGTGTGTGCTCTGTGTCTGTGGTGTGTGCTCTGTGTCTGTGGTGTGTGCTCTGTATCTGTGGTGTGTGCTCTATGTCTGTCCCCAATTGGGAGTGAATTGCTAGGAATACAGTCCAACGTTGAGGCAAATCCATTCCCAGTTGGTGGACACTTTCCTCTGAATTACTTATTAACCTGTGCAAATTACCTCTGATTTACTTTGTTGTTAACCAGTGAAGATCGGTGGCCAATTAGACGGAACCTGAAAGTAGGCTCCCAGCGCATCAAACAGCAAGCCTACCAAACACTGGTCCGCCCAACCTTGGAGTATGCCAGCTCTGTGTGGGACCCCTATACAGAGAAGGATATTAACAAACTTGAGGCAGTACAACGCCGGGCTGCTCGCTGGGCGACCCATCGACACAGGGAAACATCCAGTGTGCAAGACATGATGGAGACTCTTCAGTGGTCTCCCCTCAAAGAGCGAAGGAGAAAGGCAAGACTGATTAACTTCTATAAGTTCCATAGCGGCAGTCTTATCATCAACACATGCCACAAGCCCTCTCAAAATCCTTCAGCATCCACAGGGACCCGAGGATCGCATCCAGCAGCATACCACCTCTCCAAATGCAGGACGCTGTACAGACAAAAATCTTTCTTTCCTCGAACAATAACAAACTGGAACAGTCTTCCTGCTGAGACTGCTCTCAGCACAACCCTGGAAGGCTTCAAATCCCAAATCTGATCACCTCCCCCCCCCCCCCCACCGCCCCCATACCTCCCCCCCTCGCCCCCCATCCCCTCCTCTACCTCAGGAAACCACAAAATACGCAAACCCCCCTTATAGTCTACAGAATCTTCAAAATGATGAAGGCGGTAGTCAAGGGAAAGAAGAAGATTACCTCTGATTTACTTTGTTGTTGTTAACCAGTGAAGATTGGTGGACAGTTACCTCTGATTTACTTTGTTGTTAACCAGTGCAAATTGGTGGACAATTACCTCTGATTTACTTTGTTGTGTTAACCAGTGCAGATTGGTGGACAATTACCTCTGATTTACTTTATTGTTGTTAACCAGTGCAAATTGGTGGACAATTACCTCTGATTTACTTTGTTGTTAACCAGTGAAGATTGGTGGACAGTTACCTCTGATTTACTTTGTTGTTGTTAACCAGTGAAGATTGGTGGCCAATTACCTCTGATTTACTTTGTTGTTAACCAGTGCAAATTGGTGGACAGTTACCTCTGATTTACTTTGTTGTTAACCAGTGCAAATTGGTGGACAGTTACCTCTGATTTACTTTGTTGTTAACCAGTGCAAATTGGTGGACAGTTACCTCTGATTTACTTTGTTGTTAACCAGTGCAAATTGGTGGACAGTTACCTCTGATTTACTTTGTTGTTAACCAGTGAAGATTGGTGGACAATTTCCTCTGATTTACTTTGTTGTTAACCAGTGAAGATTGGTGGACAATTACCTCTGATTTACTTTGTTGTTGTTAACCAGTGCAAATTGGTGGACAATTACCTCTGATTTACTTTGTTGTTAACCAGTGAAGATTGGTGGACAATTACCTCTGATTTACTTTGTTGTTAACCAGTGCAAATTGGTGGACAGTTACCTCTGATTTACTTTGTTGTTAACCAGTGAAGATTGGTGGACAGTTACCTCTGATTTACTTTGTTGTTAACCAGTGAAGATTGGTGGCCAATTACCTCTGATTTACTTTGTTGTTAACCAGTGAAGATTGGTGGACAATTACCTCTGATTTACTTTGTTGTTAACCAGTGAAGATTGGTGGACAATTACCTCTGATTTACTTTGTTGTTAACCAGTGCAAATTGGTGGACAATTACCTCTGATTTACTTTGTTGTTGTTAACCAGTGCAAATTGGTGGACAATTACCTCTGATTTACTTTGTTGTTGTTAACCAGTGAAGATTGGTGGACGCTTACTTGTGATTACTTGTTGTTGAACAGTGCATATTGGTGAACACTTACCTCTCAATTACTTGTGGTTAACCAGTGCAAATTTCACACAGAGAAATCTGTGTGAAACACTGACCTCACTGATTACTATCAGTAACTTTATACCCCCCCCCCCCCCGCCCCCCAAAAGGGGAAGTGACCGAGTTGTAAAGAATTTCATCTAAAACGTCAGCTCCGAGGAGGTGAGATTTCCAGTCAAATGGACACAGAACTGGCTTCATTAGTCAGGAAGGCAACCATCAAGTCAGAAGTGCACGTGACCCTCGTTGGGTTAAATCCAGGCAACGCTACAACCTGGACTTGACACAGCGTCCTGATCGACTGCTACCACTGCAACGGAATGGAGAACGTCTGGCTGAGGTGAAAAGGCAGAGGATGATAGGCTACGAAATCATAATCCCATAGCACCCTGCAGATGTTCTTTGGACTTAGGGTGTTTTTATTATCGATGCTTATAACAGAGGTCAGATGCAGAAACTCAAAACACTTCACAATCACACAGTCTTTTGTACTAGAAGCTGCCTCCCTGGGTTGCTCCAACTGACAGCTGCCTTTAGGCGCTTATCATTCGTTTCCCGTTCTATTCAGTCAAGCTTCAGTCATGCGCACATTCACACATTGTATTGTATTGTATTGTATTGTATTGTATTGTATTGTATTGCATTTCTCTTTTTGTCACAACAGATTTCTCTGTGTGAAATTCGGGCTGCTCTCTCCAGGAAGAGCGCGTCGCTATACTACAGCGCCACTCATTTTTTGTATTTTTTCCTGCGTGCAGTTTTGTTTGTTTTTCCTATTGAAGTGGATTTTTCTACAGAATTTTGCCAGGATCAACCCTTTTGTTGCCGTGGGTTCTTTTACGTGCGTTCAGTGCATGCTGCACACGGGACCTCGGTTTATCGTCTCATCCGAATGACTAGCGTCCAGACCACCATTCAAGGTCTAGTGGAGGGGGAGAAAATATCGGCGGCTGAGCCGTGATTCGAACCAGCGCACTCAGATTCTCTCGCTTCCTAGGCGGACGCGTTACTTCTAGGCCATCACTCCACTTGTGATGCGGATTAGCTGATGATTAATTTTTTTGTGAGATAGCAGCAGGATATACTGATACAACTTTTTTTGGAATCTTATAATCATGTGTTAAAATTGCGTATTCCAGATTCGTCCAGCAGATTTTCATGACCAGTACAACACCTCCCCCCGTTCTCCCAGTGTTCTAGACAGATGTTCCACACATCTTCTCCTGATGATGTTAGCGCATCCCATACA